>NW_027106549.1:237225-274895 GCF_000696795.3 Halyomorpha halys
ATCATAATATCTAAAAAATGTCTCTAGCTTCGGATCGAAGTTAGCGAACCGAAGACAATACCTTATTGTCGAAGAATAACATCTCGGGAGGAAGCCCTACAAAAGGCAGGAAAAGAACGTGTCTCAAGAGTGAGCAAAACTGAGCGGAAATAGATTTAAAGGTTAAGAGTAATGCGCACGGGCGTCCACAGACACAGGAAAGGCAACTAAAGTGTAAATAAGCAACAGTCGACAATGCTACTATTCGGGAAACGGACAAAGGTGTGAACAAGAGAAACAAGGAAAATAAAAGAAAACCGAACAGAACAAGAAAAGAAAAAAAAAGAGAGAGAGCCAAGTAAAAAGTATGACAAAAGGGTTGTAATAAGTTATTTGTAAGTCTTGCCGGGAAGGAGTAGACAATGGATTGTTAGGGGCCTGTATGGGAGCAAATGAGAAGAACAGCCTGTGTCCAGGCAACAATGGCTCTCATTATAAGTTAAAACTCTTAATGGACCGAGTGAGGACAATACTCAACCACAACTAATGACAATATCGCTTCTCCTCCCAATAATAACATATTAGTCATTTCACACTTTTGTCAAAAGTTCAAAGGCGTCGAGGAACGACCTACTGACCTACTGCCGCACGGCCTGTGAGGCCTTAAACAGAGGTAAGTCCTTAACACTCCGTGTAACTATTTCAATAACTTAAACCAGAAACTTTCTGGTACAATATTGAATTATCACATTTCTGGAGACATGCAGACGTTGATTTCGAATTTAGCACAAACTAACATCAACTAACTTCAGTTGGTAGCTCCGTTAAGCTTATGGAATTGAATAAGGTGACCTCGATTTGACTAATGTATGGGAGAACTGAATAATTTTAAATTCAGGTGTAAAACAAGTATATAATCAAGTTAATACAATCTACCACAATTTTGACAATAAATTAGCACGGTTGAATATTAAATTCAGATTTAAAAGTATGAATTATCAAGAATTACTGATTTAATATCTCATAAATCTTAGCAACCGTAGAGATGAGGTCACGTCGTCCTGGCAAAGAATGAACCATACAAATATAACCCACTAAGCGATCACTAAGCAACACTGCTATACCGTTATCTATTATACACATGAATTACAAATCATATATAAATACAGCAGGACACCCAAACAATATTTAGATACATAGTAAATTAACCGAAATATAAATTATTTTTTACCTTCATCTGTTTCATCCGTAGAAAAAACATATTCTATAAATTTTATTCCTTAAAAACTGAACAATCAACTAAAATAATTTTTTTATTTCATTTTAATAGAAATTAGTAATAAACAACTACACTAATATTTTTCACCAATAGTAAGAATCGCTGTCAAAATGTAACCTAAAAAGTAAATGAGTCAGTATAGCAAAAAGGTCCTGGAAAGTTCATGAAACTCGGAAGAATAGAAAATCAATTGTGTTCCAACTCGTATTTGAATAAAGAGACACAGAACCAAATTTGTTCCATGATTTTGAAATCTAAAAAATGTTTGTTTTTTAAATTTTTAGGTCCAATCTTCTTACTCATAATTCTTTTTGGAGAAACATTGAAAATTTATGATAAAAATAATTCTCTTCATTTTTAACTCAAAATTAAGAGTAGTGCCACTAATAGTATCACAAATAATGAAGAGTGTCACAATGGCAAATTCAAGGGCGAATAGGAAAAGTAGTGAAGCTCAACAAATGGCCGAAATAGGAAACATTTTACACGCTGTAGAACATTTTGAAATCAGTTTAAAAGTTAAGTTTAAAATGCTACATGTCGTTTTGATGTGGTTCTTCTGCTAAATTGATTTTTCTGAATACATTAAAGGATATATTTAGGAAGATTGGTAAACGTTTTGAAATTCTAACAAACTACTTTTACCGCTTTGATTGTAATCTGAAAACAGTTTCGAGAAAGAACGTCTAGTACAAGAGTCCAAGAGGAGAAAAAAGGCAGTTATTTTATCCCAATTTTTTATTACGTTTATGAAAACTATGTATAATTACTATTTAAAATTGACGAGTTTGCCAAGTATAGGTAGGGGGAATGAAAAATAGCGGCTGTTTCAAAACGTTAAAAATAAATAATTTTTCATTCGGAGATAAATATCTTAATTTAATTTATTTTAACTAGCTTTAATTTAAGTGCTGGCAGACATTAGTACGTCCAATGGTTTCTGAAATAAAGTTTTTCATAAATCAAATTATAAACAACTATAAATCAATTTATTTTTAGCAAATATCACGAAAACTACAATTTCTACGAAGGTAAAGGTTTTTATAGTTCATTAAACTAGCTTTAATTTGGGTGCTAATAGATATCTGTTCGTCACATAGTTCCTGAGATATAGATTTCTCCAAATTAATTAACTAACTATTAATCTTTCAGTAGATTTTTAAGAAATTTTGCTTTTTAAAAAGCTATATCTCGAGAACTATAGGACGTAAATAGCTCTTTTAGGGAAAATATTTCAGAAAATATACTCTTCTTTAAATAATGTTCTCTTAGATTTTCTAGTGTTGTTGGTAGTTTTTAAGATATAGAGCTCCGAATGAAAAAATAATGTTTTTTAAGGTTTTGAAACAGCCGCCATTTTTTATTCCCCCTACCTATACTTGCCAGACTCATCAATTTAGACTAGTAATTATACATAGTTTTCATTAAAGTAATCAAAAATTGGGGTGAGTTAACTGCCTTTTTTTATTTCCGTCTCTTGTACCAAATGATGTGCTAAAAGAAAACCAAAATATAAATGAGCACAAGAGGCTTTTTCGATTCCTGATGAAGGAATTGATTATTAAATGGTTTTCAGTTCAAAGAAAGTTCTTAACTTAGTAAACATTTTTTAAGTCTTTATATTTCCCATGAATACTATATAGTTTTTCATAAATGACGTCAAGATTCTACTCCAGTGTGTATTCATCAATTAGACTAAGCCCTACATTGCTATAAACATGCAATCCATAAAGCTGTGCTGTAGCTGAAAAAAAAAAACTCGAAGTGCGAAGCAAACAATACAGTAGCATTAGTGACAATGATCACACATAACGAAGGGGACAAATATCTGTGATAGCGATAGCGGGATGCCCTGGACGGACGGCGGCGGAGGACATGCGATCGGACGACCCTACTCTAATGAGCCGACATGGAGCCTGCATGACAAAGGGGCTCTCTCACCGGGGATTGTTGTTATGCTAATGTGCGGGAGGCACAAAATAAAATCGGTGAGGAGCACTCTTTGTCCGGGGAGAGGAAGCTAATAGCTACAAAGGACCTTTAATTGTGTACAGCTTTCCCATTGTCTATCTATCGTGTCTGCTTTTTACGGATGACTAGCTGCTTTACAACTGATTAACAGCACATTGATAAAGGTGTCCGCCCGCCGAGTTAGTGGGCGAATGAGGCTAGCAACTGTTCCATTGCTGCGCTATGGGCAGGTTGCCATTGTTACCTTCCTCTGGGATTGGGCGCCAATTTGGTGCATAGTCCACAGCGCATTGCAGCAAATGTTACAGTCTCGCCATTACACAAGTCCCCAAAACGCGAATAAATCCATTTCATTAAAAAATATATTAACAATTTACACCTATATCATAATTCACTCAGGAAATTAATACAAACAATTTATAAAATAACCAATAGTGTACAACAAAGTTTTTTTCAAGATAAAAAAAATCATTCGATCAATTTTTCCTTGCATAAATTATTTGGATTTTGTTTTGAAAAATAAACTACATGAAAAATACCACAACACTTAACATTGAAGATTTTAGAAGAAGAAAAGGAGACAAAATTTCAAATAAAAACTGAATAAAAAATGTCTTTAAAATAAGTGACCATTAACTAAATTATTTAATTATTATACGCTTAATTAGAGCCTAAATAAAATTTAAAAAACTGTTAAATCATTTAAAAATCATATCTGCACCATTTTCGACAAAAAAGAAACTAGTGAAGATAGATCATCATTCACATGGTATATGGGGCTTGCAGGGACAACCAATATCTAAATTCTAAGTTGTACGAAAAATATATTTTTACAAAAAATGAAGGGTTTTCGAATGAATGTGTAAAAATACAATATTTAGGGGCTTCTCAGAACATCGTTTGTCCATCCATGTAAAAGTTTAATCTTTGGTACACAAATTTACGTACATATCTATGAACATCTAATAATGAGCATTAGTTGTTATTGCTCCAAGGCTCAGGATGTGTTGATTCTTGGAGCAGCAACTGCCAATGTCGTTCATTATGTAGCAGCATTATCAGTTAAATTTCAGCATGAAAAACGAATGTTCTCAGTAACCTGAAACTTTTTGTTTTTTTATAGAACACCAACGTATGTCCACCTTTGTTTTTGAAAACTTTCAGTTTGTTGTCCAATTCATTTTTCATATGATCTTGAATTTGGACAGGAACTGTTGTTTCTTCAAGACCTAGAAATATAGGTTTAAATTTAATTACGTCCAAAAGATTTTGATAATAATTTTTTGTCGTGTACTTCATAAAAACGATATCTATTATTATAAGTGATTGCAACCTCAATGATACGACAGTAGAGCTCTGACTGGGAGTGGCCGTAGGTCTGGAATGTTCCCACGTTAGAAGGAACCGAAGGCACAATGGCCTCTCCAAACTCTATTCTATTTACACAGGTGGCGATTAAGATAATAATAATAAAAAATAAAGTAAAAGAAGAGGGGGCACAATAGCCGAGCCGCTCCGCAGTATAAATAACTATTGTGACTCTGGCTAATGAGTATTGACGCGGTGACAGTCGTCATTTGTTATTCCTCCGTCAGCCGATTCCCCTCCCCTCCCATTGGGCTACCTGCCGCTGTGTGGGAGTCTGCCAATAACATTCTCCTCTCTGTGTCTCTGTCCAATATCCATCATGACAGATTGACCAAAAATCTGTCATATATAACTCATGTACATATATTTACGTTATACTGAAAAGACAAATCACTATCGGGAAGCAATTATTAAGATTTTTTGCAGATCCAGGCATAAATATCTCAATCGTAGGCTTAATATCTTCTTCCTTCCAAGTAACAGTTTAAAAATAAAAATTGTAGTAGAAGGACATATTCCAAGCATGTTCAAAGATCTAAGGTTACTTGTCCCATCTAACCGTAATAAAAATTGATAGAGACATCAATTAAGTATGTGTTTATAATTTCCTCAGTTGTGTGCATAAGAAAAACGATAGAAATCGAATTAAATATGGAACTTGGGTCAGGTTCAGGCTTATTTACTTGTATTCAAAGTAACTCATATTTAAATTCTTCTTCTCAGTAACTTTGAATCAGCTCAATTTAGTTCAATGTTCTTCTTTCTCCCTATCTCCGAACTCAGCCTCCATAAAGTAGATACTCTTTAAAATTTAAAAAAAAAAATCTACCGTCGATCTTCTCCAAATCACTTCGTTGCATAAACATTGTTCCTGATTGCCATTGGTGGGGAGAGGTTTAAGGTATCGCCATCGCAATCTCGTAACTGTGAGAGTACCGTTTTGATTCTGGCTGGACAGGTTGATTTTATATCCTCGCAGTCCCACGGAATGAATTTTTCTTTTTTGCGGGTATTTAATTATTTATTTGGAAGAAAATAACAGAAAGTATCATGTAAAATTATCCAATATTCGGTATGAAGCACATAAAATTGGATATTCCCCAGAAATAGGTCATCTGGATAGTGTTGTGTGCCAAGAGAGGGTCAGCTGAACTACTACAATAGACAACTCCCTCTTATTACCTAACTTATATTTGCACTAACAGGACATTATCTAATTGAGTTAATATAATGTGAATGAGCATTATTTTAATATCTTAACAATAAATAAATAACTTTATTTTAACAGGACATAGGTAACGTTCTCTTACAGGGCGTCTTTTATTTGCGTAAAGAAGCTCAAGAGCTGAGTGCTAAATGGTTGTTGTTTTTATTTAAATCAGATTAAAACAAATAGTGACTGTGTAAGATTAAAAACTAGCTGTAAAAAGTATATATAGGTAACTCAAAGCATCTTTCCTTTTTAAAATTTAGTTAATGTTATTAATTTTCCCTCTATTCCAACGATTAGCTAATTAAATAATACATTCATTATAGAATGAAGACAAAGAGCAAGACCTATTGAGAGACAAAGCCCTCGAAGCGTGCGGTGGGTCCACACCCACATATCACCTGGAGCAACATTAATCCTCTGGCAGTGGAGGGAGACAGGAGGAATCTCCCTCAGTGCCCCAGCGGTGTCTGTTCCTCTTGCAATGGCTACCTTCAAACGATCCCATTGTACCCAATTGGATTTAGAAAGCGACTATAGCGGGACACCCAGGCATATTCCTCCATATATCCATCCCCAACAAGGGATTATAAATTAAGTGTTAAGGAAAATATGATTTCTAGTTTGTTAAGTCATAAAGATAACGATAGACAATTTTCTGCTTCTTGGTTTAGGGTTAACGCCCAGATATTACTTTACAAAACATTTAACGTATTAATATTACAAGAAATCGTGGAATCGTGGATCTTCTCCTTTAGAAATGTTTTTGGATTTCTATCAATGGGTAGATTCTTCACATGTTTGTATCATGTCATAATATCACTTACAGCAAATTTACTTGATGTGTATATATGTATACAGTTGTAAATAACAATAAATAAATTATTAAAAAAAAAAATGATCATACTTGAAATTATCTAAACGCGATGAATACGTTTCATTTTTGTGAGTCAAAATAAACGAGAAATTGAATTAAAATTAAAATCTTATTATTTCAGAGTATTTCGAATTCATTTATGTCAGAATTAAAAAAAACTTAAAAATGTTAAATTAAAACTTGAAACCAAAAAAAGTTGCCAAAGGACAAGACCAGTAACCATTAACTATTTTTCCAAATTTATTAAATGTTCTTAAGTAAATTTGAATTTTATATAACAGCAGATCAAATTCTATTTAAGTAGTTTTTAATTATTATCGTGGAACAAGAAATTAATATTACAAACAAAATCGACCCAGATCTGACCGCTATTGTAATTTATCTTCATTCAGCAGCTTTGTGTTCTACTCCTCCAATGCTATGATACTTACAATAATTGAAAAAACAAAACAAAAAAAATAAGAACTAGAACATACAACAGTGGTGTAGAAGAAGAACAGGACTCTACCCATCCTAAGACGATTCTCCCACTTACGGTCGTTTTTGAACAAGTATTGACCTCGGGCACTTTAAGATAACATTTTCTGAACAACTTTTGGTTATCACCAGGAATAAACTATGTGCTAGTTAAAATCATTGTTTTATTTAGTTCACTAAAAATTACATTAATCAGGAATATTACATTAAAATTAAAAAAAAAAAGAGTCAACATTTATAAGAGTCTTGATTTCTAATTAGTAAAACCATGATCGTGATATTGAGTTATAAACTGTGCACTAGTCAATTGTTCATTCATCGATGAAAGAAGTTAGGGGTCTTAAGGACAGCGGGACCCTGGGCGAGGACCTAAGAGACCATTTTTATACCAAGGTGTACAGAAGTACCTCACAACAGTCCAACTCAAGAAATTTTATTATTTTATTTATATTGAAATATTTTTTATTTTCAAGAACAGGAAACTTTGTGCATTGTTTATAGAGTTCTACCTTCATTAAAAAATCCCTAATTCCAGAAGGCCTCCTGACCAAGAGCAGCAATTATTCATTTGTTTTTGATGATTTTTTCCTTAAAATCCTTAATAATTATTTAAATTATAGGTCGGCGGGAAAGGCACAGTCTTCCTGTACTAAATTGAACTGTTGCCTTCCTAATTGTAAAAAAGCCGGGGGGGGGAGCAGTCATTTCACCCCCAATTTTTGATTACTTTAATGAAATCTAGGTATAGTTACTATTCTAAGTTGATGCATCTGCCAAGAATTCTATATTTTTAAAACCACCAACTACACTAGAAAACCTAAGAGTACATTATTTAAAGTAGAGTCAATGTGTTAAAATATGAGCTCTAATAGAGTTATTTTCGTTTAATAGTTCCTGAGATAAAGCTTTTTAAAAAGAAACATTTCATAAAAAATATACTGGAAAATCAGTAGCTAGTTCATTTATTTTGAGAAATCGATATCTCAAAAACCATCTGACGTACAGAGGTCTAGTAGCACTCAAATTAAAGCTAGTCTAATGTAGTATAAAGTATATTATAATGTTTATTTTCATAAGAGTAATGGTTTTCATTATATTAGTCAAAATAACTTCACAAAATGTTGATTTATAGTTCTTCGGACAAATATTTTGATTTATGAGAAAATATATTTTAGGAACCATAAGACGTACAGATGTCTCCCCACTCTCATATTAAAAATAATTTAACTTATTATAAAGTAGTTTAAGATACTCATCTTCTTAGGCATGGTAGTTTTTATGATATTCGTATATGAATATAAATTTTGCGAATGCAAATTTATCCGAACAATTATAAATCAATTTATTTTAGCAAATATCATGAAAACTACTACTCCTACGAATAAAAGTGTAATAAACTACTTTATATTACGTTTAAATAGCTTTAATTTGAGTGCTGGTAAATATCTGTACGTCTTATGATTTTTGAGATATAGATTTCACAAAATAAACTCACAGCTACTGATTTTTCAGTGCATATTTTTTATGAAAGGTTGCTTTTTTAAAAAGCTATGTCTTGAGAACTATTGAACCTAAAAAGCTTTATTAGGGCTCATATTTTAGAAAATTAATTCTACTTTAAATGATGTTCTCTTAGGTTTTTTTTTAGTGTTTGCAGTTTTACAGATACAGAGCTCCCAATGAAAAATAAATTTTTTTAACGTTTTAAAACGGCCACCATTTTGTATCCCCCTGCCTATACTTGGCACAGTCATTAATTCTGGCTAGTAATTATACATAGTTTTTCTTAAAGTAAATAAAATTGAGGTGAAATAACTACATTTTTTCTCCTCTTGGGCTCGTGATGCTTCTTGGTGTCTACTTCCAGTGTTGATTAAGTTTATATAAATCTTGCATTTGTTTCTTCCCACTTTCACTTCTACTTTTTTAACTGTAACTAATGCAGTTCTCCAATAATTTTAAATAGATTAGTGTATTACTACGAATACATTTTGTGTACTTCGCCTTCATTTTGTATGACAATTATATCATTTTTATTTTATTTTTTTTTTTACTCAAATTCTGTAGGCTAACTTTTTCTAGAATGATTTTTTTTTTTATTGCCAGTAATATTGTTCGTATGATAAAAAATAAAAAAATAAAAATTAAAATATATATTTTCTTATGATAATAACAATAATGTGGTTGAAGTACTCAACTTGTGGAGCTTGAAGGTAATTTTTTAACAGGGCAGCTGCTAGATAGAATCATTAGAAAATGTTATTATAGTATATATTTAGTTATTAGTTCATGAGGAAGGTAATATAGTTCAATAATAAGATCATTTAGTAAGTACCAGTAAATAAATGCCCAGTTATAGCCACTTTTTTAATGCTGTTCGATAATAATTTTTTTTTTCTAACATTGCTCTACCCCTTATTAGAGAATAAAGAAAGGGAATTAAGCGCAGGCCTAATTATTGGATGTATTAACTACCAGATATACATAACTACCTATGTATATATTCAATTACTTATTTCGTCAGAGGGGTACGTAAAAAAAAAAAAGAAAGGAATTTGAGATCGCGTGGACAAAATAACTCTGTCCCAAAGGATTATTTTTAGTGAATATATAAGTATAAACAGCGTTCCCAAATAATTGTAAATTGTTATGATAAAGCCAAAACTCCTTTTATAGTAGGGAAAAAAATATCCCAGCCTGATGAAATAAAGTATATTATTATATTAAATGACAATATGGATTATTTTATTTTTATCCTGAGTAACGAATGGATCAACATCGTATCATAACGAAATCACACCACTTTTTTCTTAATAACTTGACCAAACGTTGAATTAAAAAGATCGTCGTTGGCATGCTTTGAAAGCTACACGTAATGTACGCGTTAGAATACAAACTCCAACATAATGGCCTAAAAATGCGAAAGGCAAGCAAGCGGCCACTCTAAAATTTAAAGGGGACAGAGGAAGAGGTTGAGCGGTAGGAGGAAGGAGGTAGGAGGCAGGGGAGTAAAAGAGGCGGAAAAGCAAAGCTCAACAAAGCGGAGAAGTAAGCGTTTTAAAGTAATTAAAACTCCGGCTGAGACGACGCCTATTGAACGGCCAATTATACCCACCCTCTAATTTGCACCGCTCCTTCCAGCTTTGTCGAAAAATACATTAATGAAGTCCCAACCAGCGTTCTATATTCATAGCTGGTTAGTTCACTTTTTGTCACTTAATCCCTTCTTCGGAACTGACTTTTTGTAAAACAGGTATTCCTGGAACATTATAACGAGGGTTTAAGATCTGGAAAGCGACAGATGATACAATAAAAGTTTTCTAAACTTGGTTCGTTACACACCATGTCTTTCCATTGGGACATGATATCCCACTCTTCTTGGAACCTAACATACCCTTTGTACCTGTTGACCGTGCCAAACAATACATCACATACTGCCAATATTCCACTGTAGTGAGACTATTTTATTTCAAGTTAAAATTCATTTTTATTTTTATCACCTCCAATCCCACATCACCACCCTTGAAGAATGGTGCCAAAACTGGAGGATTAAAATAAATTCCAATAAATCCCAACAAATCACATTTACCCTTCATCATAAACCTTTGTCTTGCCCCACATTATCTTTTAATAATACCTCACTTGAACAGATCCGTTACTTAGGACTAAGTGTGGACAAACGATTGACATGGAATCCCTGAAATTACTGGAAATGGCTGAAAAGACAGGAAAATGCTCGTCGATTTCGACTATTTTTACTACTATTACAACATTTACTAGACAAACGGTCCAAACTTCCAATCCATTACAAAAGACTGATCTACATGACTGTTATAAGGCCAATCTGGACATACGGATTTGAGCTCCACTAAACAACTAAAACCTTTCGAATCCAATCCTTACAGTCCAAAATCCTTCATAAAATCCTTAATGCTCCTTACTATGTCGCAAATCAAATCATCCATCAGGACCTCAATGTCCCATATGTTGCTGATTTGGCCAGAACCAGATAACAATCCTTCCATAATAAACTACCCGAACCAACTCGTTTCTAACCTGGCTTCTGTTTCACTACCTCCAATAATCCTTTAATACTATAATCCTCCTAGGCGTCTGAAAAGAAGATCGCCCCGAGATCTTCTCCTTTAGAATTGTTTTTAAAGTTCTATCAATGGGTAGATTCTCCACATGTCATAATATCACTTACAGCAAATTTATTTGATGTGTATATATGTATAGAGTTGTAAATAACAATAAATTATCTAAACGCGTTTCATTTTTGTGAGTCAAAATAAACGACAAATGGAATTAAAATTAAAATCTTATTATTTCAGAGTATTTCGAATTCATTTATGTCAGAATTAAAAATTCATCAATTTACACAATTTTGATCCTTTTTTTTCCTCAACTTTTATTCATTAAAATTCTCCAAGGTTTTGGCTTTCAGGCCATTCTGAAGGATACAGCCTACAAATTTTTTTTGTTTTTATATAAAAATTACATTATTTCCTTCAACTACATACCGATTTCTTTGGCCATACCTTCAATATTGATATCATTGCTTTTTAAAAAACCCAAAGTTATGTAAGTAAGAAATCTATTTAAAAAAAAAATTTTATGAAGTGATTATGATATTATTTTAATGATTAATTTATTTTAAAGATGTGACAAGGGCAATAAACCTGCAATTTTGGAATTTTTAAAAAGCAATGACATTAATATTGATCGTATGGCCAAAGAAATCAGTGTGTAGTTGAAGGAAATATTGTAATTGTTATATAAAAACAAAAAACAAAAATTTGTAGATTGTATCCTCGAGAATGGCTTGAGGGCCAAAACGTTGGAGAATTTTAAAGAATAAAATTGAGAGAAAAAAAGGATCAAAATTGTGTAAATTGATAATAAACTAAAGCACTCTTAAACAATCATATATAAAACATAATTAATCTAAAACTTAAAAATGTTAAATTAAAACTTGAAACCAAAAAAGACAAGTTACCATTAACTATTTTTCCAAACTTATTAAATGTTCTTAAGTAAATTTTAATTTTATATGACAGCAGATCAAATTCTCATAAAGTAGTTATTAATTTTTGCTCGGTCCTACTCTAATTAGAATTAGAATTAAAATTAAGGTCATTAACTAAAAATCAATCTTTTTGTTTCTTGTTTCAGCGAGTAGCCATGGGTCAGGGGCTTGGTGTTGTCCAATATAATGCCTTCTCAACTACTAATACGAGGGAAGAGATTTAGAGAAGGGCCGGGAGATAATGAGCGGCTAATATGGACCAGCTCTCAGCGGGGTGGCAATCTCTGGTCGCTACCGACCACCTGCCTCTATCGATGTATTACTTCAACATTCCGCGGCATCCATTTTGTTTACGATCCACGATATCCGTCCTCTGGTACGACCTATTCTTTTCTAGTTTATTTTTAACTCCTACTTTATAAAATCATGAATATTTTGTTTAAAACTTCCTGTTGGAACGAACTAAAACAAATCCTTGACAACAAAAATATTGTATACATTTTATACTTTTTTTTTTTAATAATTAATTTATTTTTATTTACAACTGTATAAAAATATATACAAGTAAATTTGCTCCAGGTGACATGGTGACATGATACAAATATTTGGAGAATCTACCCATTGATAGAACTTCAATAACATTTCTAGAGGAGAAAATCTCGAGGCCAACTTCTTTTCAGACATCTAGGTGAATTATTAGGTAATGAAGGAGAAGACAGGTTAGGAACAAATGGATCTGGGTGGTTGGGAAGTTCATCATGGCAGGATTGGTATCTGGTTCTCCTGTCTTTACTGTCTTATATGATGATTCTAATTATTTATATAATAAATACCAATTCAACTTTAAATATTTTTTTAAATCTTTTTTGGCTCTAAGGTTGGAGAACTCCCAGAGTGGGAACTACTTAAATAGTTATCTACAGTATCCTCCTTCTTTCAGTAGTGCTTCAAAAAATGGTTTGATGAACCCAACTTGATGAGAATGAGATATTTTTAGGATTCAAACTCCTTAGCATAGTTCACTCCAGGAACCCGACGAGTATTTCTATCACAAATGATGCATGTGAGCCACTCTTTTGTTATAGATAGCTATTTTAATTAGCTGTTTTCACTAATGTTCTTAATTTCATTGATAAAATTTGAAACACCATTTCATCTCATACCTGTGTAATTAATTGTGAGTCAGTATAATTCCTATTTTCAGTATTTCTTTAGTTAGCAATGCCGTATGTAATCGGTTGTTTGAAATATGTTAACATGCATCTATTATTTTTTTGAATTGTTGATAACTTATCTGTTCTGCTAAGGTCTTCACTATGCTTTCATGATTCTACATTATAATTTTTTTAATTTTCAAAGTTTGATATTTTATTTGTTTCTAATTTTGTACTTTCTTTTTTTGCTGGCGGTAGCCAGGATGTGCAGATTAGATTCTTGCATTAGATAAAAATTATTTTATCGGTGGTTTCACTAAATAATCTTGATACCTCAACTCTATTTTATACACCCTCTAAACTAGTGGTTTCTTCTATGTGGCGCAGTTTTATTCTGATAAAGTACATGCGTTGATCCCATTAAAATTGTTATTTAAATTTAACCATTACATAAAATGAAACATTTTCTGAATTCATTGTTGTTTTTTGTTTTTTTTAAAAGTGTTCTTCACTACATTTTTTTTTAAGGGGTCCGCGAGCTTTCGGACAAGTTTTAAAGTGACCCCAACACAGGAAAGTTTAAACAGTTTGAAAACCGTTAATATAAACTGATACCAACCACCAATACTTGCATAAGTACGTAAATGGTTTCTTTACTATCAGCTCATTAGAATTATCTTTCAATTGATTTAAAATACTTTATATATTTTTTATTTTATTCAGCTTGAATTAAATACACAAATTAAAAATTTTTTAAGGTGAATGTTTTATTGTTCAAGAATGATAAACATTTTCTGGATTTGACAAAAAAAAAAAAAAAAAAATTGTGTCATTGATTATAACTAAATGTTTAGTTAGAACACAAATAAATTCTTTATAAACATCCAACAGACAAGTTGTATTTTAAAGAAGCTAAAACCAGCAAGTTTATAATCCCATTCTTTCTTCCCCACTTTCAAAAACTACCAAACAAACAGCAATGCTCAAAATCAACAAAGGGAAAGAGCAAACTAGCTGTTATTTGGTAATCGGCGTCAAGTAAATATGTTGGTGGCACAAATCGATATGGGCCCGTCAACCGCCTTCGATTTTCTATTGTCCCGAGGAGCCTTTGTTATTCCAATTGGTGGGGTGGCACTGATAGTTTTTACACAACAAACCCGCCCTTACTCCTTGAAAACATTTGAACAATATCCCTGAGCCTTGTTACGATAGGGTAAACATTATTATCAACTGCTTATTTAGCAACTGTCGCGTAAAATGTATTGTGCCCCGTCCAATTATCGAGCCGTGCTTTACTCAATTGTGAAAAATTCGTACGGTAACAACTGAACTTTGACCTCGACTTTAAGCAAATTTCAAACTTCATCCCATTGTCTAAATATAGATTTTTATAATATGATAATAGATAACAATAATTTTTAACATTATAACTAATATTTAATATTAAACTAAAATGATAGTATTCAAATAATCATTTTCCTTATTTATTCTGGAACAAAACTGTTGAGAATGGTACATCAGAGAAAAAAATGAGTTAATAATATCAATTAATTTTTTATAAATAACAAAATTTACAATTATATCATAAAATTACAGAAAGACTTAAAACCGTTAATACTTATGGTGTGCCAGAATATAAATTCGGTTATTTACCCACAAACAAGTATTAGGAAAGACAAAATAGAAAGAGAGACTCAAGAAATTTTCATAAACTCCTCCTTCATTTTATCAGCAAAATTAGTTAAATGTGAAATCCCATATGAGTACTAAAAAACAATAGATAGTTGTAAATGAAATTGAGAGAGGTGGGGTAAAATATGATTGGAAGAGAAAGTAATAATTTATGAGGGTGTGAGAATAATAATGATTATTATATTATTAATATTTTTATATTAATATTATTATTTAATAATGATTATTATTATGATAAAATTGATTTTAAGTAGTAAATAAATAAACAAAAATTCTGTCACAATAAGTCTACAAATTTCAAATTTATTTTTCTCTCGAATTTAAAAAAAAAAATTTTTTTTAGTAAAATATTTAATCACACATTGCAAAAATATTAAAGTCCCGATGATCAAAAATGATTAAAAAAGGAAATGAAGAACTTAAAAACAATTATGTCCAAGTGTTGTACATTTGAAAATAGTTATTACATTGTGACTGGGATGAAGATGAAAATGACTTTTGAATAAGATGAACATTAAAAAAAATTAGTATATATGTATAAAATAACGATTTTTTTCTATTTATAAAAAAAAATATATATCATGGAAATAGTACATTGGATGTATATATAAATAATTATATATTACGACTATAGATGGAAAACACTGTTTTATAATTTTTGGGTATCTAGATTAATAGAATATGACTTAATAAGCAGGATATGAAAGAGAGAAGGGTATTGGAGCAGTACCTGGATTAGCATTGCAGATGGATTAACATTGGCTAAAGAAAGGTCCATGGAATACTGGGGTAATGTGAGGCGTTGTAGAAGATTGGATATGTGTAATGACGGAATTGGATGACTTGAAGGAAAGATGGCAGAAAATACTTGCGAATTTACAAGGTTAAAACCCCTACAACTCTTTATAAAATCAAGAGATAGAGACATCGCTCGGGATCCCAGAGACAAATTGTAGCAAACAATTGACCAACCATCTTGATTTTGTCTTTAGATTCCCAGAGACCTCCTCATGCCGTACAACAATAGTGGAAGTAAATTCATGTCAGATGTAACTAGGAATCTCCAATTTCAAAAGGAAGTAGGTGAAGAAGGTAATTCAGTCGCAAATACAGCGATTTAATGCAAGGTTTGAGTATTTATATGGAGGTTTTATTTGGGTATAGTTAGGATATCAAACGACATTTTCAAAATATATTACATATATTAATTTATTTAAAAGAATAGCCCTTTAAAGTAGATCATAACCTTGCCTACTCATCTCTCTTTTCTCAGTCTGCCGGTGTTCCTCAAGATCTTAGGTCCCATTCTTTATACGGTTTATACAGCTGACATCTCAACCCACTCTAACACAGTCCTAACAACATACGCTGATGACCCATGTATCACCAAACCATCAAATTCCTCCCGCATCCAATCCTTACAATCCAAAATCCTTGATGCTCCTTATTACGTTACAAATAAACTCATCCACAAAGACCTTAACATCCCATTCGTTGCAGATTTGGCCCAAAACAGATATGCGTCTTTTCATTCCAAACTCCTTAACCATCCTAACCCATTAATTCTTAATCCTTCATCCTTAACAATCCCTGATAATCCTCCGAGGCGTCTGAAAGGAAGATGGCCACGGGACCTTCTAATTTAAATTAATGTTTGAAGTACCACCGATGGGTGGTTCCTACAAAAGATTTTCAAGTGTATATGAAACATACAACATATTTACTTATTGTATTATTTTGCACAGTTGTAAATTTCATTAAAAAAAAAAAAGAATATTCTATACTTCTTAATGTTCTTCAATAAAGTTTTAATTAAATTAAAAATTGTGGCCCGGAATTAACAGCTCTCTCAGTTAGTTACACCACAGATCTTCAGTTTGACAAATGTCAGAATTTTTTGAGAGAGGGATTATTTGAAGATATAGCCAAGAATGTGTAAAATTAATTTATTTTATATTTGTATAGATCAATTTACCAGTGGGATTATCATTATTAGTTTTGTGAAGTTTAGACATATATGAGCCGGGTCTGAGCAGAGCTGAAACTCTTTCATGAACAATCGAAATGGAGAAATAATAAGCCACTTTCCCCACCAGCAACGGAACAAGAGGCCAGAACAATTTCATTCGTTAGAGATATGAAGCTGTCAGAGAGAGCGGTGGCCGATGACTGACACCGAAAGAGGCGGAGACAAAGACGGGCGACCACTACCTGTCAGTGGGCTAATTACACTACCACCTCGCTCGCCGTTTTTGAGTAGCTCTTCACTGGATCAACATCATGAGGGCTCTAATTCCAAAATCAAATTAGCCTCTCGAGTGGCCGCCCCGTGATGGCACTTCACTTATACCAACCATTCCGTATTCATTTGCGGCTGTTGCTCTCAACAATGCTCAAATATCGGCTGTGAAACAAAAAATCATTTTTGAGAAGTACTTGTAGATAAATATCAAAAATAAGTAGGGTGTACCCATTGTGAATTAACTGATAAGTTGTTTTCATATCGCGGCTTTGTGAATCGGGCTTTGTATTTCAAATGACTTCGTGTATGCTTTGAAATAATTGATATAACATTAGTTTCAAATCAAGAGTATCGTATAAAATAAGTCTTGAGAATGGCCAGAGGGTCGAAACGTAGGAGAATTTTAAAGATTATAAGTTGAGAGGAAAAAAAGGATCAAAATTGAGTTAATTTGATAATAAAAATCTTTTAATTTTCTCTTTAACTTTTTAGGTCTCAAACATTAACATACCAATTTCGTGAAGATAAATTCTCAATTTTAACAAAATAAATAAATAGTATAATGACTATCAAATGCAGAAGCGTGGTAGTCATATGAAAATTGGCGATTTTTGAGTGTCTTGAAAAGTTTCTCAGGTTGTTAATACCCTTGCATCATATAAATCTTATGACCGGAATGAGATAGAGGTTTATTGTATCTACTACTGTATCAATCACGTTTTGGTACTATAGATCATACTCATTATGTGAAAAAAAAGTCCATTTTTCCATACAAAATTGAAACAAAAATTAGGAATTATTGAATGTAAAAGCTAAAAGCTTTACTCATTAGACGAAATTTCGCTCAGTTGTATTTGCTCCACTACACTAAGCAGAAAAATTTATTTTTCAAAATTCTCGAAGGAATTGTGGGAAACAATTGAAAAATAATAAAATTCCCGAGGGTAAAGTAGGCTAGTAGAAGAGGCATAAGATAAGAAAAATCTGACTGATCTAACAATTTCGCAAAGAAACTTGAATCAAAAACAGAAATACAGGTTTAAAAATTGACGTCGGTGAACAAATGTTTTTACATGCTCTAGAACTATCAATATCGGAATCATAGCCACGCCTTTATCAGAAGATAGTCTTGTAATATATTATTAATATAAAATTATAAAAATAAATTCTATTTGCTCCTTGTAAACATTAACGATTAGTCCGGAGATATGATGTGTTATTGCTTATGATTCAGATCAGATAAGGATTGAAAACTTCAGATAGTAATACACTGGGACTGTTTGTTTTCCATTTAAGAGTATTGATATGAAAATACACACAACAATGCTTTGCTTAAATAGTAGTTAAAAGCTCTCAGCAAGAATATTACTGCACTCTTATCGGGTTGGACTTTAATTGTAAAGAAACTTACACTTATTGGTATACATTTCACCGATTGTTAAGTAGAACAGAGAAATAATAAACTGTGAATAGTTAAACAACTGAAATTCGCTGATTAATAATTCATAGAAAGAAAACTATATCTTGGACAACGAACGAAATCAAATGAAGATGTACTCTTGGAAGGCGAACAGAACTAAAATATATGAAACATTTTATATGATTTAGAAAAACCAAGGGTTACGTTACTATTAAGTATTATTTTATTCTTAATTTAGTTTAATTTTCCAATTGTTTTTGAGTTATGTAGTCGCCTTGCTAACGAACATCAGCTGGACTCAACAAAGCTTGAAGTCATTAAAATCTTGTTTTATGCGGCAGTCTATCTTCCACTCGTACATCATTAAGTTAGTGAATATGTTTACCGATACCATGAAACCTAACTGATTTCATACCCGTACCAGTTTCACATTGAATACATGTATTGGTTCATAATAATTTTTTTTTTTTTTTTATGGCTGTTCATTTTGAAAAATATTGAAAGTAAGAATTCTTAATTTATTTTTCAAATCAATTTAAAGAGAATATCAAGAAATCAGAACTATATTGTTTAAGCTCACAGTCTATTTATTTATAAAAAATGTTTGCTGTATTTTATTTAACTAGACTATTTTTTTTTTTAGATGTTTCGGCTAAACCAGCCATTTTAAAATTATCCATTAGGCATGTTTTCAGCATAGTCTCTAGAACACTATAATTGACATATAATGTATAATGTATTTCTTAAATATTCTAATAATAGTGTTATCCATTTTTGTTTTAACCACCTGGTCAGGTCTGATTTATATTGAAAAAGTTTTCTTTTCTTTCTTTCTTTTAACACTCTTAAATACTGAATATTTACTGGTGCTATATACTACTTACTGGTGCCACTTTACCAACTATTTTAATATTAAAAAATTATCCTAAAATTTATGAGTAGTAATTTATTTAGAAAAGAAAACAGATATTCAAAAAATGTTAAAAAGAAAAACAACTAAATGTATCGAACCACCCTAACAATAGATTGGGTAAATTTGCTTTAAACTATATAGTATAGTATCTGTTCTATCCAGTATAAGAATTAATAAGTATATCAATCAGAAGGAAAACTAAAGAAAGAAATATTTGACTGGATACTTTCTTACTACTATAAATCTCAATTGTCGGAACATAGTCCTGGTGGCAAGCAATAAAGGTATCAAAATAGTAAAAGAAAACTATTTATTGTTAACCAACGTTTTGCCCCACTTTGCAGGGCTTCATCAGGGCTAAATGAAAAAAAAAAGTGGGGCTAAATATTGGTTAACAATAAATAGTTTTCATTTACTAATTTGATATCTTTATTGACCTCCACTCGGACTATTTTCCTACATTCTACTTCATTCGGTTAACTATCTTCTTCCAATATAAATCTCAATAATTGATTTTGATTCACCAAATGATCATATCTGCCTGTAGTTTTTTTTAACTTAATGACATCGATTAATAGTGTATGTGTATATATGTATTTAATTATATATATTATTTATTTAGATACACTTAGATCCGTATTTTTATATCATTTTGTTTTATTGTATCCTTCAGCTACTCTTAAGATTTAATTCTCCTTTATTTTTTGTACTATCTATATTAGATATATTAGATATAGTATATATTATTGAATGCACTCTATACTTAATAAGAATTTATTAGCTAATTAATTTATAAATTGTAAATTCGTACATTATTAAAAAGTTTATAAGTGCTTTGATTTTTTTTTTTTATTAAGTATTTTATATTTTGTTAATTGAATTATTAGTTTTATCACTATAACTTAATTCATACTATACTGTTCTAGCCTATAAATCGTTATAGCTTCCACAGTCCCTTAATAATCAAAAGTGTAACTCAAATTTCATTAATGTTTCTCATTTCTGTTTGTTATTTGGGCACTGAAAGATATAAGTTGTCCTCTGGTCGGGCCATATTGGATGTACTTATCTGAATATATAAATAAAAAAAAAAAAAGGAACCTTCTCCATATTCCTATATATAGCGATAATCTTATCAACTATAATTTTTAAAGTATTCTTTTGTGATTCAATATATTTATGTTTTAGTGGTTACTTATTATATGTTTTGGATGTTCAAAAAAAAAAAAAAAGAAAATGTGGAAACCGCTAATGTTACAATATTTAATAAATAATTTTTAAATTGTAAGTAAAATTTCAGGAACTAAGGTGAAAATTCAATTACCAACTAGTTTCAAAATAGCCAATAGAGGCTGTAATATTACTAAAAAAGTATTGCGTTATAATAAAAAAAAAAAAAGTAGTATATAGAATAATCAGGGAAGATGTAGTTCTGATTTTATTTATTTATTTATTTTTTTTTTTACCAGTACCACAAATATATCATCACGAACATACAATTAATAAGGAATCGAGTAATTTTAGCCCATAAGTTTTAATCATGTTCATGTAAAAGAGGCTTTCGCGATTTTGAAGATGTTGTCTAAGCATTAATGCAGAAGTAAGGTTTTAAGAAACCGAGAGATACGATTTTGAAATAGTGTAATGTACTAAATACTAATACAAAATCATACTTAAAGCTATATTGCAAAATTTTATAAACATAATATTGACAAACTAATTAGATTAGTGATCTCACCCGCTGCTCTGAAGGTGTCAATGGGCAGACTCTGGTAAGGAAGAGGATAAGAGTACCCATCCTTCTTTGTAGGTTTGGGCTTCCTCCGAGGTCTGTACTTGTAGTCCGGATGCTCTTTCATGTGCATCGCTCTCAACCTTTTAGCTTCGTCGATGAATGGCCTCTTCTCGTTCTCAGATAGGAGCTTCCACTCGGCTCCTGGAGGAAAATATTTTTATATTTATAATTTATTGATATTTACACCCCTATTTTTTTTAAACTTTTATTTATATATAATATTACAATCTGCCAAAAATTTGGGCAATGGGTAATAGTGATAATAGTTCACATTCATACAAAATTAAATGAAATAAGTAAATAAATATTAAAAAAAACATATAAATATAAAGACAAATAAATAAAATCTCTATATGTATATAAGAAGAAAAATAAATAAATGAAATGAACAAAATCAAACTAAGTAAAATAAATTATTTATAATCTCAATCTAAGGTTCCTCGAGCCCACTCTAACCCCCACACATGAGGGGTAGAGTAGGGACTTTCTAGATCCCAACGCAGTCCTCTCACTGCATCACTGGTAATGAATGAACCAGTGGAGGCTGAGTGAGTGCGCTAAGGCCGTAATCTCTCTACATGAGCGGAGCATCTGACCAATCCCAGAATTCGAATTGTCGATTTTGATTTACAAAACGTCTCTTGGCCTTTTCAACCTTCGAGTTGGATTGTAAGGATGGGTGAAACTGGATAAGGATTGAACCAAAGGATTAGGATACATCCATATTTAACCTAAAAAAATACACCATACAACATCAGTAGAATTCCAATAAAAGTTATAGTAGATCACTGCATATCTTACTTTCAGAATAGAAAAGGGAGCAAGATTCAAAACTATTGAGTATGGATGAGCATAGGTATTTGGTACCACAAAAAATTAATTTAGTAATTTATATATTTCTGTACTGAATTTTACCAGCTCATAGACGATAGTTGGCTTTAATAAGTTTATTCTGAAAACGTTTTGAAAGTCCTAAATATTTAATGAAGTTAAAATAATTATTTGTAAGTCTCAACATGCTAAATATTGCTTCCTCATTGCCAATGGAAGGGAAGCTTAGTATCATGCTTGAAATTATAAGTTCAGAATCAACAATATTCACTCGGATGTTCAGTTTTTGATAACAAAGAACAAATTTAGTTGATCAATTTTTGATAAAAAATTTAGAAATCAGTATCTGGTTGGTCTCATATCAATTTTATAATTTCGTCCATTAAAGAAATTAGATCTATGGTTTGAGAATAAAGTTTCGAACGATCAAATTTATCAAAAAAAAATCAAATTTATTAAAAAAAAAATGTTTTTCTTAAACCTTGGAATATAGGTAGGTAATTATGTATCTACCTAATTAATTAATCTATCTTCATTAACACAATATATTGTAATATAATTTTGTTTTACTAATTTACTGTGTTTAATTTTAAAAATTAGATATGGTTTCACTTTTTGAGTTCGATTGGTTTTGGGGGATATAAACAACAAGAACAATGTAGAACAGCAGAATCTGCAGAGGCAAAAGAAAATGCAGAAATGGGGTATGTTATTGGGATAGTCCTTTGAAATGTAGCGTTTTTTTTACTTCTCTTTAAAAGATTTTCAGTGTGCTAAAATCCAAATCTGATTTGATTTGTGGTTTGAGAATAAAATCTCCAACAATCAAATTTAGAAAAATTAAAATTTATTCTCATATCATGGAATATAGGTAATTATCTACCTAGTTAATTGATCTACCTTCAATCATACAATAGATTCTTATATACTTTTATAAATATATAACTTAAAGGATTATACTTGATGTATGAATGATGAGGAAGATGTACTAATCTATGCATTTGATAGACTGTTTGAAAGGTTTTTTAATGAGCAAACATTAGTTTTTATTGGCACATATGGATGATACATTTTCTAAAATAATTATTTTATTTTTGGAATAACTATCGTATAAATAACTGATATTTTACATGATTTGAAAAATGTTTTTGATTAAATTAATTAATTTATTTTTTTAGACTGTATTATATTGTCTTACTTATCATTTGGTTATACTATTGTCCAACGCTAATTATGTGATTATCATTATTATTATAACTATAATTAATAATAGAACTGTAATTCAGAATATTAATATTATTATTTTTATACGTTAAGTACTGATGCTAATGTCTGGACATCAGCATAATTTCAATTTGGATGGATCACTCTACAGGGTTTCTAACAATGAAATTTGGTAGAACTATCTGTCAGCGTAAAAACCTTTTCGAATCAAAAACAAAGGCTCAAATCAACCTAAACAAAAAGTATCTTAATTAAGTCAAATATAATTTGTTTTTTTATAATCCCTAAAAAATTGGAAAAATATAATTTTAATATCTTTTTAGATGGAGCCCTTCAATTGTCAATTACTTAAATGTAAATTTTAAATTTATACAAATATTTCAAATAATATTTAATTTATAAAATATACTGTTAATATTTTTTTATACTTAAAAAAAATCCAGATAATTTGTAATAATTAAACAATATATTTCTAATCATCTTCACATATTAATGGAAAAGTTATATTAATGAACGAATAATGATAAATAAGTTAATTAAAACAGAGATATGATATAGCGTAACATATGGATTTAGTTCATTCACTGCCCTCGATGCCTAAGTCAGAATTAGTAATTTTGTTACTCGTAGTCTATTGAAGAAGCTCGGAGAAGTGGAAACCCACAGGCTGACGATTTGATCTCGGTGGAATGAGATTGGAACGGTTGAGATGTTTATTTGAATACACTGCGAAGTTGGAGATGGGGGTAACAAGAGGAAGAAGACGCAGATAGGAGGGTATTATGGGCGACAATGTCATTAAGGGCCAACATTGGTGCAAGAATGAGCCGGAGCCAGGTGGCAACAAAGCCCCAACGGCGCTCTCTAAATTAAACTCTGCTAATGAGTGCTCCTTGCGAGGCACAATATCTCTCCTGTAATTACCTCCGCCGTCACAATACTCTTCGCCTCCTCTCTGCTTCTTAACTTATTATTTATTTAGCCTCTTCTCTGCCTTGTTATTGTTAAAACGCTTTTCTAGGGAAATTCGTCCTTATATTTATTATTAAGAAGTATTGTGGATTCAGTTCTAAAATGAACGACATAGAATACATATATTTTATTATTATTATTTTTTGTTTTGTGTGTGCCTAAACACGGAGTCACAAAAGTGGCTATTGAACAATAATTTATTAAATTACAATACTGCTATTGATTTGAATAGTGTTTATTTATTTTTTTTATCTTGACAATTTTATTTACACCTGTTAAATAAATACAACGTAGCAAATGCAACGTGGCATGGGTAGACAGCATCGTACCACACTCCTCATAACTTTACTATTTTGTCTGACTAGGGGATCCATCGTCCAACTAATTTTTATCCTTTGCCGACTTATTACTTGTCGCCATCTGTTGTACAAAGGTATTGAGATGTTCATGTAATATGTCGTGACCATTTGTAAGTCATACGAATGTCTTTCGTTATAGTCTGAATGAGTAGGTTGGTGCGAAGGGTTTTTTTACGTAAAAATTGTGATTGGAAAGTTTGTATTTTCTGAATGAAATGTAGTATGCGTAAGTACATATAAGGTTGAGTAAATAATTATATACGTTAATTTTCTGCCTAAAGGGTAATTTAGAACGTCTGTGAAGTGTGGAATGTAATAGTCTTGGTAATTCCTCCTAGACCACTTCTTTTCGTTCCAACAAAGGTCAGCGATTACATCAATCAAACCAATATCTGCAGAAGTCCCTAAAGGTTCTGTCCTGGCCCAACTTCTGTACCTAATATACACATATGACTTACCAACAAACAAAAACGTGTTAACTGCAACGTATGCGACACGTCTATTATTACACAGACCCTTTACAGGCAATAGTGATATTACAATATAACCTAAACAATATGCAAACCTAATGTACAAGATGGAAATTAAAATTTAACAAGGACATGTCACATCATGTAATTCACTCTACGTCACGCAACCTGCCCTTCAGTATACATAGACAACCATTGAACACAAGAAACAAATACATTAACATACTTGGGACTTATTTTGACGTCAAGACAAAACGTAAAACGCTAAATTTTAATAATATTATTAGTTTATCCCATGGCAAGTCCCAATTGAATAATATTTTAAACCTGTACACTGTACACTGTAGGTGTAGAATATCCAGAAGGTTCTTGAGTTAACGATTCGCTAAAGGAATGTTGTTTCCTATCCTATGGATGAGCTAGGTGATATGGTAAGCACTCACGCTCAAACGACTCGCCACCAAGGATGGGTGGCTCTCAACTCCCTGCATTAGTCCATGGTTGATATCTTTATTAATATATAGTTTCAATAAATTGTTGTAACTAATAGTCCGATATTAAAAATATTTTTTGGTTGTTCGTATATTAAGAAAGGCTTTATGTCTCATAGGGACCGAGCAGTGAGCGCATAAAAAAAATGTGCAAGTACATGACAGTAATCATTAGAATGATTGCCTATAAAACTATAATTTTTAATAATAGTTTTTCTTATACTCAAATTATCCATTGAGGCTGTGATTGAAAACTACCTATTTTAAGTGTTTAAAAAAAATTGTATCTAAAATAAAACCTTAGTTTTTCGAACTACTCGACTATACACTTCCTGGAAAATTATAAGAGTTGTTCATTCGAAATAATAATAAATTCAGGACAGGAAAAATCATCTAAATCGAATCACTATTAGTAGCGTATTAGACTTTGGATTATCATTGTACAACCATCAAAGTGAACACTGATGAAGATGTTGATTCTTTTTTATTCCAAAATAAAATATGGTATGAGGAGTTAATCAAACTTGAATATGTTTTATCATTCCATTGAAGACAAATGCTTTCATAGAATTAAAAAAAAGAATGGTAAAATCCAGATACTATGATTTAATATCACGATGCAGGTAAATTTATTTAAAATATTCAAACGTACCAACCATACTCTCAATACTCTTTTATCACACAGTTTCAATATTTTACATATAGGTAGTAGTATCCAATCGGGTAATAAATGCGTGAAATTATTCTTGATGGATTATTAATAAAAATAGATAAATTTAATAATATACTAGATTTTAATATTTGAAACATTTGATACAATAACATGTTTTTTGTCATATAGTGGAGTACAATTAAATCATAAATCAATCAACTATTTTTAAAAAATATGGAAACGGTTATTTGAATAACATATAATACACTTTTGAGATTAGCAATTAATGAGAAGACAGCGTGAAATCCGTTCTACCCGAAAGGGGTACAATATAGCTAATTGGAGGATGATAGGTTGGTGCCCTTCGTTAGTGGGGGGGGGCGAGGAATTCAATCTAATTGAAATTTCGTTTTTCCTATTGTTGGTACTATCTTTCCGTATATTAGGTATTATTTCATTATATAAACTGATCCGTTTATATTTTAAGAGGTGATTAAAAAAAAAATAAATTTCCAACAATGCCCATATTTTACACCACACCTCAATAGCTTAGGACTAAACCACGATACTTCAAAAACCCTTGGAGACGATGATAGAACAATAGAATTAGTGTTTCAGTTTTTAAAATCACAACATTTACAGGCAAAGATATAACATTGAATGGAAGAAAAAAAAATTAATAATCATATTAAAAAATAAATAAAATTAAACGAATATGAGCAAAATTAAATAAAATATAAATGGCGTTGATGACCAAAGAAGTTTGGCGCCACTAAACAAAAAATAAACAAACAAAATGTAAACTAGATAAACATGTTTATTAATTATACCCTGTGTAAGATTTAGTGTTTTTATTTTATTATTATTCATATATTTTATATTAGCTTATTAATAAAATGATATTACTTTTATATGCATAGATGCATCATTCATATCCATCAACTTATTTTATTTATTTATAATATATTTTTTTATTGTATATACTTCTTTCACTCATTTTACCAATATTTATTTTCAAGTCAGAATAGTTATTACCCAAGTTTAAGTCGTATTATTACAAACTCAAGATTAAGTTTGTGTCGGGTTTTATTGCCAAATCTTTCTGTTGTACTACTTAAATTTTAAATTATTTTAATTTTAAATAAATTAAATTTAAAATTTAATTAACTAAGGTTTGTTATTTTCCAACCAATACAGCCATGTCGAATTTCTAATTTGTTCTTAAAGTGCTCTTATTGACTGAGACTTTCTTATACATATTCTTCCCAGTTATTTATCCGGTGTTCAGAGGGTTGGGGAAAAAAAATTTATTTTTAAAAATAGAAAAACAGTACTGATTACATGTATCAATTATTAACACAATTCGTTTCCTTTTCTTTTATAAAAAGGATATATTTTAGTATTTATAATATGATAAGATTGGTAATAGAAATTATCTCTTTAATTCAACATGATGATTTTTAAGCCAATGGCAACCAGAGCTTTCGAAGATTGAATTGATAGTTGCGGCCAACAACAAATAGCCATGCTGATTATAAATTTGGGCTAATATGGTTTTACGCTACATAATTAATCTTTTCATTTTATTTCCTTACAGTTTATTCATAAAATAATATAGCTTTTTTTATAATACAGTCATTAATTAGTTATGTAAATTTTTTGTTGTACGCAACTTATCATCTATCTATGCCTAGATTCAAGAAAAACATTTTCTTTAAATAAAAAACAAAAGAAACCGAAGTGTGCAAACATCTTGCAAAGAGATCACACGTATGCATTCCAACTATTTAATAGCTTCTGTATTTCTTTACTTTGCACATTGACGTCCATCGAAGTTTGAAGTCATTCCCAGATAAGTCATTATTGTTTCATTGAATACATATTTTCTGTCTCAATTGTTCTTTTGGCATTCCTTTACAATATATTGTCATAACTTACTAACTTTTCTATAATTTTACCACTGTAAAAATTGTATTTTCTTCTTTACGTTAAAATATAGATTGATTAGGTTCTCGTAAATTCATTTTAATGCAATTTGTTTTATTATTGGTTTGTAAAATTAATATATTTCAGGTACTTTATGTGCGTTCACTCAATAAACTTTCAATATGGTGACTTACATATTTTGAGTTTTTTGTTTTTTTTTAGTCGTTTCTAAAAGTAAACCCTAAGCTGCGTAGGACCTAAGGCCGCCACTCCGGCCATCTCTATTTATTTCACATGCGGTCAAAAATCTATATATAATCTATTTTTGGGTTCAAAGAACATTTCTTGAATTTGTCCATGAGGGTGTGGAATCACACAAAAGATACTAAAACGGTGGTAATTTTTTTTGTTTTTAAAAATAACTTTATGGAATTATTAAAATGGAAGATAACTGTGTTATTCCATTGCTTAATGTTATAAATTTTATAAGAATATAATAATATTACAAAAAAAAAAATCTTAATGCTATAACTTTCAGCATTGTTGTAGTATAATTCAGGTAACACATTCCATTAAATACATTTACTATCAATAAATTACAAAATAAAAAAAAAATATGTCAAAAATTGTAAGCTTTTGGACCAAAACTTTTCTAAAACAGTTTAAGGAACACTAATTCTCGAATAGACATAATGATTGATCCAGCCATTGAGGAGCGAGCATCAGCTGTTAGTAATCTGTTCTACACAGCCGTTAGCTGATCCTATCACTACAATTATTATTTGTCTGTTTGACAATTGAGCATTGTAATTCCTTTCCAGCTGTCTGCTTTGACAACTATCAAACGACTATATCAAGATCTCACTGATAGATTATCCCCATCAGTGACTTGTACTAATTACTCGTTGCAGATTTATTCAGATTTAAATCTAATGAGACGAAGAAAGTAAGGAGAAGAAATTGCAAGCAATTTTATTTAGTCTTGATTTTCTAACAAAGAAAAAACAAAAAGAAAAACATGAAAGATTTTAAAATAATACACTGAAAACTATTTACCAATTTTAGGCTGATTTATTGCTTATACATGAATACAGATTAGAAAAAAAGTATAGACCCGCCACTTAAAGAAATAAATTGAATAATATGGGAGGGGATATAGAACATCATATACAAAGATGTAATAAATTGATTCAATTTGTACTTTATTAATCAATTAAATTGATTTATGTTAAACAAAGTCAATCTCTTTAAAATTAAATGAAGAAAAAATAGATAACTTAACATTTGGTTATTATTATTTTTATTTAAAATAGAAAAAACAGTTCTATAAAAAATAAAAAAAGAAAAGAAAACAACATGGCAATATGTGAGAGTACTTTTATCGGATTTTGTTAACTCAATCGAATAAAAGTTACTTTTATTTAGTTAGTTTTTCATTAGCACAAATAACGTACTGTGAGAATGGATTTGTAACATGCTGATAAAAATTTGTGGAACAAAATAAAATGATGTATTATTTTATATACAATTTTTTATTAATTAGTATCCAGGTTAAGTCTCAAACGTCCAACCCCTCGGTTAACCCATTTTTCCACCTCACATCCAACTATTTAAAACTTTTTAACTTTAAAACTAATTTTTGCAGGCTATTCTGTCTAGGTCATTAATATCAGTCAAATGACCCCATCCTATCACAATTTCATTAACTTTCAAAACTTCCAATCACAGATCAACCTAACGCTACTATCACTTTCTTTTCAACACACTATTTTTTTATGGGATATAAGGGGTAAATTTGTATTTTGGATTGTCCTTGGGGATGACTGGGTTGGCCGAGGCTTTGGACTATTTGAGGAAATAATAGAGAAAGTTGAGACTTAACCTGGATACTAATTAATTAATTTAAACAAAAAGATCCATATTAATTCAGTTTTAGGATGATTTTCCGTTATTAGTTTAACCTCATTATTTTTGGTCACTTATGGGGTTCATTTTTACCTGTACTATTTATTCAATTATTTTACCGATTATTTTTATAACTGATTACAAGTAAATAACTAAGAAATATTAGAGAACAGAGATACTTTGCCCTATTCATGGAATATTAAAAGGAACAGAAAATTAGTTTTCTCCTCTTCCTCAATGCCATTGCCAAAATACCCAATTTTTTAAAAACATATTTAGCTTCAAAATACGTTTTTAGAAAGGTAAATAAAAACTATAAAATCATATAATTTATAAGGGTCAAAACAAAACGCATTAGAGTACTATTTATTTCGTTCCGGAGGCATGAATGTTTGAAAATGTTCTTTTGAATTCCATTTATGAGCTGTGAACCGTAGGAACGTAAATTATGTGGTAATGCTATGGCATAAGTAACTTAAGTGCATTAACAGGCTTAAGTGCACTGAGGTGAGACAGATTATATGATTTAGTAGATTTTTTCGATAATAATGATAGACTATCGCACTTTATGGAAGTGATGTATGGGTGGGATTTTATATCAGTTTCTTAATCTCTTATGTTTTATTTCCTACTACATTTGGCACTTTATCCATTGGGTCAAATGAGCTGAAATTCAGCACGCAGTATAGTTTACTAGGCAGGAAAACCCTATAACAGTAGAGTGAAACACCAGCCAAAATTTTGTCATCCCTAAATGTATGTTTAATCGGTTATGAAGGCCTCTACAACAGCACCTTAAATTTTTAACCCTTTAACCCATTTCAACAACCAGGAATGACAAGTAATAGCAGTATCTAGTGTATCAACTTTTTTTCTTCTACCACCACCGTTTTTTTTTTCCAAATCTTATGCTGCTATGACATTACAGAGTTAAATACTAGAGAATTTGTATGCAAATTGACCTGGAGTTAAATAAGTGTCTTGCGGTTTTCTCATATTTTTTCTCTTTCCTCACAGTTCGCACCTCCACAATCTCTCCAATTTAAGTTATAGGGATGAAAATTTTTTTGTGAATTGAGTTTGTGTTAAAAACGTTTGAGGGTCTCCAAGATTTTCTCTCCAACCGTCATTTCATTTGCGTTTTTTAAGAATTAATGCTAGCATTAAATTACATTTTATAAGTTTTTTTAAACAAAAATGAGAGGAAAATACTACTTAGTTTATGCTTTACAACCCAGGATTTTTTATTTCTAAAATGATATGAAAAAAATGATTTATATTAATTAATTGTAGTATTGATGCGGCGAGAGGGATGCGCTGGGATCTTTTGAGCTCTGCTTTACCCCCACACGTAGGGGATAGAGTGAGCTCAGGGATCCTCAGGTCGATTGTGTAAATATTGTATATAAGAGTGTAAATGATTATATTATTATTTTATTTTATTTATTTATTTTCTCATACACATAATTGAATTATGTTCATTTTCTTTATCCTTCTGTTTGTATATATATATTTTATTTCTTTCATTTATTTATTTATTTTTAATCTTATTTTATTTTATTTTAGAATGAATGTGATCATTCATCACTATTACCTATTGCCTATAGTATTATAGTATACGTGAAATGTCGTTGGGGTTGATGATTATGGTTCACTGAAAAAGGAATTATAATAGACATAACTGGGGTAAGAAATAAATGAAAATATAGGTCGGAAAATACACCTGAGTCCAATTTTGTTGATTGAATTAAAAATTTAAAAAGTATTCGGAGGGTTGACTTGAGGGGTTTCTATTTCTCAATAAATATTTTATAATTTTATTTTACTTTTGTTTTTGTTGAAAGTTATACACTGAAGAGTATTATTTCAATTGTTGACAGGGCATATATTCGTCGGAAAGAGACAGTCGGAGCTGACGAGGTGGACATAATGACAAGACGGATACCGCTCATCTAGCCGGCCGCGGCTCATGTTATTGTGTTCTTTTTAAGTCGAATTGAAGGCTGAGGTTGTGAGTGTGGGGCCTACACAATTAAAGACTGTAACGGACCCACATGAAGGCCACAAAGAACCCATATCGTGCCTCTCTTAGATAAAGGGCAGAGATATGTTTTATATCCAGTCCCCTGGATCTGTTGCCTACCAATTGGCCTCACAATGCACTCCAAGCCATGTGGGCCTATTGTCGTATCGGAGGTAAATATTCTGCACGAGACAATGTCCACTAAGTCAGACTCCCACCTCCTTTTCTTCGCATTCTTCTCTTTTCAATTCATCAGACACGACCTGTATTTTAGATTATCCTTAACTTCATTTGATCGTTCTAGCTTATACATTTTTCTATTCCAAGTCAATAATACCTTGAGTGGTTCCATAGTTTCTACGTAGTTCATAATATCAACTTATAGTTTTAACCATAATTAACTTACCTGATTGTAATTTACTTAAGTATTCTGTTCCCTAATTATTCAGTTATCTAACATTGAAAAATTATTTATAATTCTATTTTCAATTATAACTATACCATAGATGCAATTACAGGCCGAAATATCAAATATCTAATAAAAAAAAAGTATATTTTTTTTCAAAAAGGTTTTTATTTATAATCTTTCCACTTTCTTGAGCCTATTACTCTATTATCGTTATGATAGCAAGGTGTAAATTGAGTTAAATTGATCATAATTAAAGATGAGGTGTAGATAGTTGACCGTAGATTACTGATTGGAAAATATCGCACAATATTTCATTTTCTGTCAATTTGTAGATTCAATATTTGTTTTTTCAATTTTTTAGACACTACAGGGACGCCTCTGTCAACCGATTTTATGAAGAGTTGAAGTGGCTTTGCCCCTCCTTCCGTCGTAAATATTTCCTTGCTTCCTTTCTCTATCATGTTATCCAATCCCACCGTTCATCGTACATCTCAGATATCCTCCAATTTAAGTCCTCAGTGCATTCCCGCAATACCCGCTCACGGCCTTCAGACTTATATGCAACTGCCCATCGAACCGCAGCCTTTGGTAGATCTTTCCTCGTCCGTTCCTCTTCCCTATTGAATTCTATTCCCTCCTTTATTCGTAGTTCTAACACCCTTTCAATCTTCAAATCCCGTATCTTCGACTACATTCTGTCCACCCAATTCCGGAAGAATAACAATTGAAAGTTTCAAAAAACCTTTATATATTTTCTGTATTTTATGACTTATATCTTCGTCTTATAATTGTAAATATGTACACTAGCAGAAATTATATCTTTTAATCATTTTTATTATTATTACTATTACGTTTAATTGTATTTGATTTTTTATCATTTTTTTTCTTTGTATTTACTATCAGAAGTCATCTTATGTTTTATGATATGACAAGTGGTTTCATTTTATTTGTTTTATCATTATTTTATATATTCTGTAAATTATGGTTGTGTAATTGTATATTTTTAAATTCACTGTATTAGTTTATTTTTTGACATCTTGTATTTTCATCTCATTTTGTAATTTACTCTATGGCTCTAATGCCTAATTTTGACGCCTGTAAATTATTCTAAAGGGATCAATCCCAGAATAAATAAAGATTATTATTATTACTTACATATCTCATTTTGTACATATCTTTTCACCTACATAATATTATATTTCATCTTTCACATTTTTCAATCAGCTACCTTCTAATTCCATGATTATCAACCAATCATTTTTTGTATTGTTCAATTATCAATTACAAATTTTTTTATTATTTATGTTTCAATTCAATATTTTGTATAATTCATAACTTGTTTTGTTTACTATTTCCTTTTAATTTTATATTTCTCTAAATGTTGTTGTTATCTCTTTTGTTATATAGCCTCTGATGAAGACCTGAAGCCCAGGTCGAAACGTCGGCATAAATAAATATTTTATGTTTATTTGCTGACCGCACCCCCCGACCATCTTCTCCTATCAGATCATAATTAAAAATTTAATGTATTTGAAATATTGAAAAAAATAGGGTAATTTTTACTGAAACCTGGGCAGAATAGCCCGCAGAGACTTTTTTAAAAATAATTTATGTAACTGTATATTGGTTGGTTAAGATTGTCCTTGAATAAGGCTGATTGGCCGAAACTTTTAAAATTTTGAAAAAATAAAGAATGTTTGAAGATTTTTATTTGGATACAATAGATTTTATTTAAATAAAGATTTTTACTTCTAGTTTATTTTAACTACGAACTGAGGTTTTTGTTGTAAGAAATGAAACGTACGCCATTTTACATTTGCATCAATAAATTAAATTAGAAACAACCAATCTACAGGCGTAGTCAATTACTCTATCGATTACTTTATTATTCTAGTCAATTACTGAATTGGAATACTGATTTAATGCTAGTAACTTCCATATGGGCATTTTAAGTTAAGTTTTCAGGGATATAATATCTCTACTAAGCTGAAAAAATAATATTACAAAGCTGAAAAACTTGGAGATGCTCTCTTAAACACTTTTGTAATGCTAAGGTAGTGGAATGATTTTAACCAAATCAATCGTGAGCGAGGAGGTTGTGTGAAATTGATTTGCGTTGGCCGAAATTAATTTCAACATTTTTATTTCTCTTGTATATTTATTTTAAATCTATTTTTATTTCTCTTGTATATTTATTTTAAACCCAGTTTTATTTCTCTTGTATATTTATTTTAAACCCAGTTTTATTTCTCTTGTATATTTATTTTAAACCCATTTTTCTCTATTACTAATTTTCTTTTCATTATTTTACATTTCTGTCAGTGGCAAACCAATTGGAAATTTCTTGCCATGTAATTAATCATTATTATTGTTCTTGGCTTAAAAAAAATTGTTCATATTTGTTCCTAATTATTGTATAATTTGCTGGCTTGTTTCTTTAATAAGCACATGTTAATTTGTTTAATAAAGAGCATAGGCATATATTACTTGGACTTCATTGTCCATCTATACAATCGTTATTTTAATTATTAGAAAATATATAATAAATAAACCAGCAGCTACAAAAAAAGTACAATTTAGAAATACAGAAGAATTTTTAGCGGATGATGTTTCAAAATATATTCCGGATATCACCAGTGATTGTGAGTATTTCGAGCAATACTGCAAATTTTCGAAATGGTTGAACTGAGGGCTATAGTGCCTGGACAGGACATGAACGTGACATCGCAACAAACAGATTTGCTTTTCAAAACAATAATTTCACTTTTATATATTGTTAACTTCCTTCATGAATACTAAGCTTTTCTAATTTCGTTAGTAAGGGTGAGAAATATAAAACGACTAATTCAGTGTAGATGGAAAACAATTTAAATAAAATAAAGCAGACCTTTAAGTAAAACTATTACATGTTGTATAAGTTTTATTTTATAGTTATTAAAATATTATTTTAAATTAATCCCAGGTTTATCACATAAATTTAATGATCTAAAAGCAACATTAATTGATTCATCAATGCAAAAATTTAAATAATAACAAGTGGTTCAACAATTCAACAAAAAAACAATAATTCACATAACTTTTTTATGTTGAAAATGAAATAATTCAATAAAAAAGAATTGGTCAAGAAAATTGTATAAAATTACAAGCTTATTCATTACTAAAACCATTTTATTTGAATAAGGATAATCAGATTTAAAATATGAATCAGGATGCAAAACACAATACAATAAATTTTACATAATAGATAAAAACATTCCGAAAATAAAAAATAATGAGAAACACAATTTGCTACAAATTCTAAAAGATAGCTGAATAGATTGTCGACAACATTTTAAACATATATATATATCAATTTATCTACTCTAGTCAGATTAGTCAGATTCGTAGGTAACGGGGGTCAGGTATTTTTTACTAATCTTGCTCGAAGTGTCGTTTGTGTAAGAAAAAAATTCAATATGCTTTTAAAAGCCTGAGCATTATAGAATTTAAGAATTTGATATGGGCTATTAAAACATAATTATTTTAGATACAAATATAATCTCTAAACATATTTTATTTAATACCAGATAGGCCTTGGAAAAAAAACTGTTATATTAATATTTGGTTAATATAACATTTTTTTTAAACAATTGTTATGGGGGTGAGGGGAGTTGTATAGTGTCGTACAAAAGATACTCCTAACTATATACAATGGTATAAATAAAAAAAAAAAAAGATAAAATAAAGAGATAATTTTTAAGTTAATAGAAGAGGAAAGTTAAATAAAAAACGACATTCATAGACCAAACAAAACAAACAATTTCCCCCTAATGGGAAAAAATTCAAGTTGATTTGAAAAAACGACAAAGAGAAAAAAATAAAATAGAAACAATGCCAATAATAGAATTGATAAATATAGAATTTATAATACGATATCCTCCAGCAGCCTGGGATTCAATCTTCCGTTTGACGGTGGATTTCCTATGTTGTCACTGCTCCTTTAACTGTCGGAAAATGGGAGTGGAACTTCATGAACCGTTTTCATGATGTAATCCTCTATTGACTCCATTTGTAATTCCCCATGCAATTAGCTATTTCTTACAAACCAAGAAGCATCCACTGCGATTCTTACGACTTTATTTTGGAGAGATTGTAATTTGCTCCTTTTTGTAAAGGATGCCGCATTCTCCAGACTTCACAGCCGCTACATCATCAGTTTTAAAAATAAAAATAGCTGTTTCTGGTTTTAATTAGAATTTTCTATTTACGATGTAGCATTGCTATCTTGTGTAGGTTTGAGTTAGTTTGATGTATCTAAACATATTGCTATTGTCCAACTCCATATTGGGCACTAGGCCCTGTATTTGGTCAATATATTAATTCAATAATTTAGTTATTTCCTATAAAATCCATTTTTTTTTTTTTTAAGAGTGAATAAATCAAGGGAAGAACAAGAAGGTGCAGGTACCGGTAATAAAGGAACTCAAAATAGTAAAAAAATATTTGTTAAAAATAAACTTTTCAACTCGCATAACAGGACTTCATCAGGACTTTAGTCATGGTTCCAGCGGGCATTTTGGCCCAAACCAAAATTTTGGACGATGTTATCTTTCCGGAAAAAAATTGGTTCTGCCCTGTGCCCGTCACACATGCTGTAAGTCCGTATAATAGAAATATTGGTTTTCAATAAATATGTCTATTAAGGAGAGAGGAAGGTTCAGCCATTATATCGCTTACATCGAGTTTTTTTTAGATTATTATAAATTCTTAAAGCAATTATAAATTTTCAAAGATGCAAAATGCAAACTTAAGAGATCAACATGGACAGAAGTAAGGGAGGCTTTTTTTACTAGCAGGAATGTTGGAGAAAATAAGTGTTTCATTATATGGAAATATTAAAATTATAGAAAATATTTTATTCTTTAAGCAATTATATACAATATCTAACGCTGTAGACTATTGCAGTTACTATTTAGTTGTTGTTGTTGTTGTTGATTTTTTGCTTAAAGGGGTAAAACCC
>NW_027106549.1:276255-281040 GCF_000696795.3 Halyomorpha halys
GCAGAGCCATAGACAAAAGAACCATAATCTAGCTTGGAACAGACTAATGTAGTATAAAGTTTTAACATGGTAGACCGATCCGAACCCCACGATGTACCGCTAAGAAACGCTAAGAGTATATTTAATTTTTTTGTTGCGGCTGACCTTAATGATGTAATGTGCGGTTCCCAACTTAATTTATGATCAAATATAAGGCCTAGAAATAAATTAAGTTGGGAACTTAATTAACTTGGGTTACTATTTAGTATTTTGCATAATATAACTGTTTTGATTTGAAATATTCTACTTTATTACTCCTATTGCCTTTACACGGCTATAAGAGCCCTAAAGAGCCCAAACATTGGAACGGATGCCGGCATATGGTGAGTTAAAAGAGCGTGGAGGGGAGGAGGCTGATAATGCCGAATCACGTGCTATTGTCCTGAGGATGGCCGGTGATCGATCGCCAGCTCGCCAGGTGGAACGACACTTTAAACACTTCTTTACCTCTTGTCTCACTCTACCAGCTCCCAACTTTTCTGTAGTTTCTCTTATTTACAACGATCATCTGTGACCGTCCGAAAGAAAGGATGCTGGAGGTTGTCGTGAGCACTACATCAACTGAACTCGGGGGCAACATCGTACCGCCGGCCTGGTTCCACTCAATATTTCATATGCTTTATCTTTTCAATAACGTTAATATATAAATTTAGATGTTAATCAAAAACGAAAAGTACATTATAATAAAAAAAAAAAAATAGTTTTTATACATAATACACTACAATTTTTTGCAAATTTACATTGCAATGATAGTGTAATTTAGTAGTAGTTACGTCACAACATTTTTATAATTTTTTTTCTTTCTTATACTACAAATGCAAATATATATACAATGAAAAAATATATATACAATCAATAGGATTTTAATACTTTTATTGCCCGAAGGAATTTTAAGGAATTAGGAATGGTCCACTATCGGCGGGGGTAGCACTAAGTATAGCGCCGTATTGTTTGTTACGAAGGGTTGAGGGTTTTTCTTTGCACGAAATTTTTTTCTGAAAGAAAAAATAATACAAAAACCAAATTTATTTTACCCGATTATTCAGACTGCAAATAACGCAAGTTTAACTTATTTAGTTGCTCAGACAGTTTGAATAATCGGGTATAAGTTCAATATTCATCCGTTAACTTCAATTTATTTTTCTTAATAATGAATTTCGGAAATTTAAATTTGCTATTTGGGTTACTTAAAGAGGTATTACCAAGATATAATAACTTTTCATTTTAAATAAGCCCGTGAAATTAAAACTTTAGTGATGGCCTGAGTCCATTTAGGAATGATCGGTTACTGAAGTGTTGAAAGTGATACATTAGCCAGGTATGGGGGGTCTGAAATATATAGATCAACCAGCCTGCACAATATCTGACAATGACATCAAAATCGAATTAACGGTAGTAGTTATTATATTGAGAAAAAAAAGAAATAAACTGGTGACAGACATTGAACCAAATTTGTTCCTTGATGTCCAAAATGTAAAATGCGAATTCAAATCTTTCATTGTCTGCATTAAAGCTGCCATAGTTTCGGTAGTGAGGACGCGAAAGAAGTAATTTATGCCTGCTCAGTCAATTTTTAATTTATCCTTAAATTACAAACCCAGTTCCAACTGATTTAGAACGTTTAGTTCCTTCATGGAATGTTGATTGTACAAGTGTGCCGGGAAGAAAAAAAGGCAGTTATCTCACTCCAATTTTTTATTAATGAAAACTAGGTATAGTAGTCAAACTTGATGAGTCTGCCAAGTGTAGGTAGTGGAAATACAAAATAGCGGCTGTTTCAAAAACTTACAAAAACATTAATTTGTCATTCGGAGCTCTATATCTTAAAAATTACCAACAACACTAGAAAATCTAAGAGAACATTATTTAAAGAAGAGTAAATTTTCTGAAATATTAGCTCAAAAAGAGCTATTTACGTCCAATAGTTCTCGAGATATAGCTTTTTAAATAGCAAACTTTCTTAAAAATCTTCTGAAAGATTAGTAGTTAGTTAATTTATTTTGAGAAATCTATGTCTCAGGAACTATGAGACGTACAGATGTCTATTACCACTCAAATTAAGGCAAGTTTAATGGACTATAAATAAGTTTATTACCTTTACCTTCGCAGGAATAGTAGTTTTCATAATATTTGCTAAAATAAATTGATATATACTTGTTCGGACAATAAGTTTGATTTATGAAAAACTTCGTTTCAGAAACCATTAGACGTACAGATATTTGCCAGCGCTCAAATTAAAGCTGGTTAAATTTACTACAAAATAGTTAATTATGTTTATCTTTGTAGGAGTAGTAGTTTTTATATTTGACAAAATAAACTCACAAAATGTTAATTTATAGTTGTTCATATACAATGTTGGATTTTTGAAAAAATATATTTCTAGATTCATAAGACGCACATATGTCTGCCAACACTAAAAATATAGGAAATTTAACTTACTATAAAGTAGTTTATGACACTTTTCTTCGCAAGGGTAGTAGTTTTTATGATATTCAGATATGACTATAAATTTGGCAAATGAAAAAGTATAAATCAATTTATTTTAGCAAATGTCATGTAAACTATTACTCCTACGCAGATAAACATCATAAAATACTTTATGGCTCATTGAACTAGCTTTAATTTTGAGTACTAATAGACATCTGTATGTCAAATGGTTTTTGAGATATAGATTTTTCAAAATAATTTCACTAACTACTGATCTTTCAGTGTTGTGCCTACTTTTTTAATATATAGAGCTCCGAATGAAAAATTAGTTTTTTTTATCGCTTTGAAACAGCCGCCATTTTTTATTCCCCCTACCTATACTAGGCAGACTCGTGAATTTTGACTGGTAATTATACATAGTTTTCATTAAAGTAATCAGAAATTGGGATGAGATAACTGCCTTTTTTTCTTCCCGGCACTTTTACTATGAGTAAGGTATTAATTTTCATTTATATTCTAAATACCAATATACTTAACATTACGCTTACACAATTATTAGTAGTGCAACAGTTTTCTAATACTGACCTAGCCTCTTTGAAATCTCTGAGTTATGCATTTTGGGATTGTCCTGTGCAATCTTTCTCCTCTGCAACCTGGACCAGACCATGAAGGCGTTCATCGGGCGCTTGATGTGTGGCTCCCTCTTGACCTGATTCTGGAGCAGAGCTTCATGCTGCGCCGCCTGCTGCTGGTGCTGAGAGTGGAGGGCTCCTAGCAAGTAGGGAGGCTCCGTCAGGTCGTTCCTGGAATAGTAGTTATCGTAAGAGCATGATAGAACTATCCATGAATAATTTCTTTTCAGAAATGTAAATCTAAAAATAGCTGTTTTTAATAGTGGAACATCTGATAAAAAATGTTTGTTATTTATTGTGTTTTTTTTTCAAACTTTGTGTTGTATTCCATAGATTATTTCGTTGAATAAAGTTAATTTGTAACAAATATAATTGATTAAGGAAAGTCTGTAGGACGACCTCAGTAAAGAAAATAACCTCAGTATTTAGTACTATCTTTGGAATACGTTCAATTCTAATTAAAAACAACTAATATTTTTTTAAGATGTGCCATATGAATACCATTATTCAAGTGGACCCATACACTGTGGTGTCATTATGGATGAAATGTGTACTCAAAAAACGTACCAGTGTACTGATTAAACATATGACTATTTTTTCCCTTAAACAAAAAAAAAATATTTAGAGGTAGAAGGATTATATTTCTGTTTGAGGATAGTTCACTTTCGAACCATTTTTGTATATTAATTCCTAGGAACCAAATAATGAAGTATGTATTTTGTGATGAGCTCGCTGCTTGAATTCCAAATTTAGTAATTAGTAGAAAGTACGACTTGGTCATGTAAAAAGTCAATGAAGGTCATTCTCTATCAAGATAAAATGACAGCGGACATAAAGGAAGCATTTAATTGATAAAAATACAATAAGAAGTGTAATTTCAGCACTTTTTACTAAAGCATTTTCAGTATATTATCTGAGCCAGGCATGGATAAGCAAACAAGGCCTTATTGTCAAGGATTAAATGGCGCAGCGTCGGAAAAAATATTTGAAAATAATGAATGCTATTATTTACCGATTGACAAAGCTTCCTTTTATTTTCATTTTTCAGCTGTTAATTATACAAGTGGCCTTTTGTTTATAGAATTAGCAAAAAGGAGTAAAGAATACATACAAAAGAATAATTGCCCCGGGAGTCTTTTGAAAAGCAAACAGAAGGACTCGGTGAAGAAAATTACGTAAAAAATGAAGAAAACATAGCCTCATTTAAATCTATTGTTTTGTCAAGTGACACGTTATTTCCCCCAAAATGTGTGGACGATAAGTTTAATAAATGACATTTTCAATGTTGCGTAAGTTATTTTTTTGTCCTAGTCAAACACCGTCACAGATTTATTTTGCATGAACATTTATCATTCGCTAAAATAAAAAATTGCCAACATTATTTCGTTCAATTGTTTTTTTCTTTTAAAAGAAACAGTTTGAAAGGTATTTTTGTTTTGGATTTCGAAAACTGTGCCAGTAAAGAACAAATAATAACAACAAATATTTAATTATAATATATAAGTGAAATAAATGAGTAATAAATAATATATAAAGTCTCTCCCTCTCCCCCCCCCTCTCTCTCTCTCTATTATTACCAACCTATGTTGAAATCTCATTTTTATTACCAACCTATGTTGAAATTCCTGACATACAGGAATCTCCTAGAGAGAGGAAGGGGTTATCTAGAGTTAACCAATCTTTTCTG
>NW_027106549.1:282790-285470 GCF_000696795.3 Halyomorpha halys
ATTATATACTTAAATATATATATTAAATGTTTGTTATTTCGATATTTATTGTAATATAGTAAATAATATCTTTTATTTTAATTTTAAATCAGGCACTGTGATGTGAGGACCTTATTAATAATATCACTTTTTTAAAATTATATTTACTCGGGCTAATTAACCTTTGCTAAAATAAAACAATAAATTCCGTAAAGAATAAATTAAAAAAAAAAACTGACGTAGAGCAATGGTCTCTTGATTTCACTGTTGAATACCATTCATCTGATATTCAAATCCCCGTTGAAAAAAAAAAGAGGTCCAGCGACCATTTATTGGCTTTTATTCTACCAATGACAATTGTAAACTGTGACGGTTTCAATAGCGATTGGAGGTTTTTGGATTTTGGCACCCGGTGCTACCGGCTTTGTATCAGGTCGGGAGGAAAACATTCGAGAATGGATCAATGCCCTACCAGCTAATGACAATTGCCGGACAAAGCAAACATCACTACTATGTATTCAGAAAATGTTTGTGTGCTTATATAACAGATATTCAGCGATAAAAGGGTATCATAATTTTTAAAGGAAATTTATAATATATACATGCTCAGTATAACAGGAAAAATCCTGTTTAAATTTTGAAACTTCTTTTATTTAAACAATCAAATAAAAAAAAATTTTCTAAAGAACTAAAGGTATAAAAAATGTATAAATAATTATTATTAAACTTTGGAACAAATTGATTTTCAAATATAATTAATATTTTTTAATAAGTCCATTATTATTTTTTTTAGTTATCCAATTTTTGATCAAAAAATTAGTTTACAGCAATAAAATAAACATTACTCTATGTCTAAGATATGTAGTAAAGTCAAGCACTCTTAATTATTCATTTAAACGCAATGTATGTTCAGTGAATCTATTACCGATATATTTTATCGGTCCCAGTTTAATGTTCTTTATCGAAATAAACTTATTTCCTTCGATACATATGATATGATATGATAAACATTTTTACCGTTTACAATAGTACGAATAGATAACTTCCAAAACATTACATTTGAAAATGACCTTAATGCGACAGACACAACATTAATAAATTTTTTGCGACATTTTCATTCAAAATGTCTGACAATGAGGGAAATATGATTTTTTTCTTGAATTATTAAAATAAATAGTTCTCATAAATAATTATTAATACGGCATTATAATATTAAAAATATTTATTTTATAATGGAATGCAATATCAAATTACCTAAGTTATATTTATTTTATATATTAGAAGATGGTCACGGTTGCGGTCAAAAGAGAAACAAAAATAGTTTACAACTATTTTTGTTTATCTTTTGACCACAACTCTGAACATCTTCTTATGTATCAATTTTTACGGTCAACTATATATAAATGTATATATTTATTTTAATTGTTCCATTACCATATTATCATGGTCATAGAAGTCTTAGAGGAAGCAGATTTGCATCTCACCTACTCAGTATGAAATCTAGAATACAAGGAGGAAGAAGGAAAATTTATCGTCATTCCATATAGCAAACAGATGATTTGACGTACAGTATAAAATTCTGAAATACTGTAAAATTGTTGGTGGGTTCAAAGTTAAATTTTTTATTACTAAAAGCTGTTATACTTATTTATTAAAGAATAAACTCAAATCTAATCAAAATAATAAAGTATAACAACTTTTATTAATAAAAAATTTATAGGTTGAGTTTATATTTCTTCACAGGACTGCATGTTCCTTTCTTACAACCAGTTAACGTGTACTAAATTATCATTTAATAACAACTGTGTGGTTATGAAATCCTCCAGTTTCGCGACAATCCAGCTTTACTATGCGGGTTTTAACGCGAAAGGACCTTCTCGATCTCTTCCGACGAGAAGGGATAATGAAACGTACAGTCCATGGAGATCACTCAAGAGATATGCCAGTAATATTGCTGGAGAGAATTAACGGAGACTCCTCTAAAGGGAAAACTATGATTGGAGAAAATATCAGGAGAGTGAAACTGTTGGTGGGTGACAAGCCCGAAGGAGCTACCTAAAGGATTTTTCCCACAGTCTGGTCACTCTGAAATCGATGATCTGAACTCGAACTGAATCCTCCCAGACCACTTGTTCTCGCAATGACGCAATAGGTTAGAGAGGTCACCTTGGGAAGCACATTGAACTCTAATTCTTAACTCCAGCGTCTCGGAGTCTTTGAGTAAGTCATGAATTGCATCGCCTTTGAAAAATAAGGAGGAAATTGGTGAGATAATTGCGAGAACTCGAAACAACTAAACAAGGAAGTTCAAATAATGCAAAAAGTGATATTTTTAGAGACTATAAGTTTGGTTGGGAAATCTTATAAAATTGGAAAAACTGTTGAACGAGCTCGCCCTTGACCATGGACTTTTTTAATTTTTTTTTATTTATTTTTATACTAGATCGGCGGGCCTTACATGGTTGATATAACTTATATTATGTATATTTTTTTAACAGTTGATTATGAGGGGGTATAGTCATACAAATGACCCCTAACTATATACAATGTTCTTATTAAAAGAAAAAATAATAATAATAAAATAAATAGATAAGAATAATGCTTCTTAATAAAAGAGGAAAGTAAAATTAATAACAAAAAATAATGATATCGGTTCACTTAAATAAAACAAACAATTGTCTTCTAATAGTAAAAAGAAACA
>NW_027106549.1:285520-295441 GCF_000696795.3 Halyomorpha halys
GTAATAAAAAATTTAAATTATTTATTAAACAATAAACTCAAATCTAATCAAAATAATAAATACCGTAATCCCAAAATTACTGTAATTTTTGTTCGCAATTTGATTTTTCTGATATTTAATATTTAATTATTTTTATTGTAGAGTAATATTACAATATACCACTGTTAAGAGCAATAAGTATTAATGAATATAGAAAAACAGTGAAGTGATTAATAATACTGAAATAAAATAATAGAAAAAAAATACAATTACAATATGTATAAATAAAAATATAAATCGATATAAAAAATAAAACTGATAATGTATGTAAGTTGAAGAAAAATAAATTTAAGTAATAATAGATGAAGTATTCATTCACACCTATATTGACTTGTCCTTGGGAACTCCGTGTAGTACAAGAGCTGGGAAGAAAAAAAGGCAGTTATCTCACCCCAATTTTTGATTACTTTAATGAAAACTATGTATAATTACCAGTCAAAATTGATGAGTCTGCCAGGTATAGGTAGGAGAAATAAAAAATGGCTAAAAAACAAGATCAGTAGTTAGCTAGTTTATTTTGAGAAATCTATATCTCAGGAACTATGAGACGTACAGTGTCTATTAACACTCAACTCAATGCTAGTTTAATGGACTATAAATAAGTTTATGACCTTTACCATCGTAGCAATAGTACTTTTCATGATATTTGCTAAAATAAATTGATTTATAGTTGTTAATAAGTTTGATTTATGAAAAACTTCATTTAAGAAACCATTGGATGTACAGATGTTTGCCAGCGCTCAAATTAAAGGTAGTTAAATTTGCTACAAAATAGTACATTATGTTTGTCTTTGTAGGAGTAGTAGTTTTTATGATATTTGACAAAATAAACTCACAAAATGTTAATTTATAGTTGTTAAACGTTAATTTAAATTTGCTCTTCTTTAAATGATGTTCTTTTAGGTTTCCTTGTGTTGTTCTTACTTTTTGAGATATAGAGCTCCAAATGAAAAAATAGTTTTTTTATCGCTTTGAAACAGCCGCCATTTTTTATTCCCCCTACCTATAATTGGCATACTCATGAATTTTGACTAGTAATTATACATAGCTTTCATTAAAGTAATGGAAAATTGGAGTGAGATAACTGCCTTTTTTCTCCTCTTGGGCTCTTGTACTAGTACTATGCTTTGCGGCTCTTGTGTGGAAAGCAAAATATGGCTCTAAGATGTTCAAGCGCTTCCCCTCTGCCACATTTCTGGTATTGAAGGCCAGTGGAGGCTGAGTATATATAAGCTATAAACGATTTTATATATACATGTATGTATTATGCAAAATCAATTTGATTGAGTATGTATTATACACAATAAATAGAAAATATATATGTGTTATCAAATAAAAAAATGTATAATACATATTCAGTCAAATTGATTTTGTATAATACATACATGTATATATAAAATCGATTATAGCTTTTGGATAGAATCGATTGACCGTATGGAAGCGGGTTATTGCAGTACATGCTCAGAGGACTGACAGGTGGTCCGTTTTTAAATATGAATAGGAGACCATTTCCTCGATTTAATTCGATTCTGCCTATCAAAAGAATTCGTTTGCAAGGTGAATACGACAAGATGAATGCGACATCATAGGGTATATTTGGTTTTTTGTATGCTTCCATTGTTCACTGTTTTTTGTAAATCACCGACTTCCATATCGAGTTTTTTAGTGCCTTGAAAAAAAAATAAATGTAAAATATTATTATTTTACCTCTCGTTCTTTGCATCATAATCATTCCTAAAATAACATCGAAATTTGCTACTTCAACTTGCTACTCCGGGTCGAAGCAGGCTGTTTTACTTTCCTATAAGTAATTAAGTCATAAAAAAAAATTTCTAATCCCAAATATGACTTATAAATAATTTATTCTAGAAAATGTATATTAAATTGGAGTTCGCAGGTTATTGGAACAATGAATGACTTTTAAAATCAAACGTATCGAGTGGAATATAATATTTTTCACCGACCAGAAAGGTTTTTCAGGAGGTTCTCTAGGATGTGGGGTAACGTCAAAGCTATGGAAAAAAGGGAAGGAAGGTGGACAAGGGAGACCTGCTTCGTTTACGGTGATAAATCAAAGGACGGGATTAAGATGAGAAGGGAAGAGCAGGAGAGAGGACATTGAAGCCAATATATAAAGCTTATGCAAATGGTACTCAGTACACCGCTTCCTCATAGCCGGCAGGTGCTAGGCCATCAGATGGGCCAGGTCACAAATTATAATCATCCACATTAACAAATAATGAGGATCTCAGGACTGCTGCTTGATAAGTATCCACTATCTAAAACGTAGTAATTCTCAATATTAACGTAATTTAGAAACTATTACCCTTAACATTATATTAAATAATCCTTGATTAAAAGACAAAAATATGAACAAAATCTCTAAACATCAATAGGTTCTTAAAACCGATCAGAATAAGAGCTCAAAAGAAGAGGTAAGCTGTTGAAAGATTTGTATTACTCTTAAACAGAAATGAATATTAAAAATTGTAATAAATCCAAATTACTAATTTAATTTCAATAAATTTGAGGTTTAATTATTATTTTTAAAAATTGTATATAAAGCATTACTAAAATTCATACCACGCAAATCCGAAAAATATTTTATAACATATAACATTTTATAACTAAAGCTTCATTGTAGAAAAAATTCGATAGAATTTTGGAAGTAAACATTCTATAGATATCGTACAAAACATTGGTTGAGATGAGATTTTTCTCTAGAATGATGTGGCGATTTGTTATAATTGTTTCACGTATTTAAATAGTATTTTAAATTAAAATTAATATACATACAAATTAAATAATAGTAAATTAGTATTTGGTTTTTTTTTTTTAGTTACGAGGTATCACAGTGATTTAATTACTACTTGTTTAGTTTATTAGATAGAGATGATAGTCAGGGGTGGGAGGAGGGGAGTCTATTTTTTTGAATTGTTGAGGTGAAAAATCTTCCAATAGAATATAACCTATTTCATATTTTTCTTGTTCAACGTTTCGAGGATAACTATTTCATACTCATGCTACAATCCACATATTTGTCATATTTTCAATTTCCATATTGAAATCATGTCATCTATATAATCATAGTTTGTATATATTATTACAGAGATGAAATGAATTTAACATGAAAATTGAAAATATGACAAATATGTGGATTGTAAAGGTGCATGAGTATGCGACAGTTGTCCCGAAACGTTGTACTAGAAAAATATAGAATAGGTTATATATATATATATTGGAAGTTTTTCCGTCTCAAAATAAAAATATTTATATAATGAAACTTCCTAAAAAGATATTCCAGAATAAAAATATTTATTTGCTGACTGCACTCCCCGACCATCTTCTCCACATATAAATCTACGGTCAACTATTAAATCGTCATTCTGTTTAAATATAGTCAATAATATAGTTTAAAATATATTAGTTTATTTACTTGATAGGTACATTTTAAGTTATATTTCATTAATAGAAATGAGTCACCGCAGAAGGGAAAAAAAAAAAAAAAAAAGACATTCTTCCCCAGTCCAGGTTTAATGCCTTATCCTCTACTAATCGACTGGGTTTGATTGCCCTAGGGCAGGAACTAGGAGAAGGAGATAGGAAGGGGGCAGATTGGAAGTTGACCCTAAGAGAACACAATACGGTCCCGAAGGACAGTCCCATTGAGAGTTCCCTAATCAGGGGGGAGTTACAAAGGCCCTACATCACAACATACTCTTAGTCAGATTTTTAATCCCACAAATCCTGCCCTTAGGGCCCTTTGTCACCTGTTCCTCCGATGAGAGCGCCTTTGTTTCATTCCATTTGTTCCTCACTCTTCCATTATCCCGCCGGTTATCCCAGGTCGGCATTGTTCTCTTCCGTCAACATCCCAATGCTCTACAGTCATATTGAGAAAAATATTTGTTACTTTTGTTTATTTCACCAAGTTTAGAACAGGAAAGGTATCTTTTATAGACTTACCGATAGATGGAGCTACATTCTGATTAACCATGTTAAGAGATTAAAGGTAGATCCGGTAGCAACGCTTTATCTGAACGCTTGGTGAACGCTTTATCTGAAGAATATTTTTTCAAATACTTTGGGTATTCAGTGACTGAAGGGACTAATAAAATTTAAAAATATAGAAGTCATAAAATAGATTCATTTTATCGAACGGAGAAGAAATTTAGAACTAATGTTTTTAGTTGGAAAATAATGGTATATATTTTTTAAAGTTTTTGAATTTTTTTTTTAACAATCAATTTATTATATTCTTCCTCAAATATTTCTATTGTACTGCATCTAAGGCCAGGATACAATGTGGTATAGATATCAATATCCAGGCAATCTATTTTTACCACTAAAGGTAAAAGCATCGTTACGAGGAAAGGCAGGGTAAAATGTTGTTGGGAAATTTTAGTACTATAAATTAAGAAAATAGTGGTAAAACATTATTCCAAGTAGTTATTGTACTCACTATGTCTTGTCTACTGAATCTCCCGACTGACAGTGAAGTAATATTTGTAAATGTCGATTTGGTTGAGAAGCACTGATGGACTCCGGTATGATACAAGGACAGTATCTTCTAACAGCCAATGATAATATTCTTAGTTGTGTTCTGGGTCGGTTTAAACGTAAAACAAGTGTGCTGCATGTCATGAAAATAGAACGGCTAAGAATACCGCGATGTCAGAATGGATAGATATCGTAGCGACAGAGACTCTTTTCAGAACTATGTGGCAGAGAAGAACAAAGTTGAGGTGGGTTGATGTCATAGTAAATGGCGCTCTGAAAATACTTGGAGTCCTAATTGGATGGCGGTCCCACAAGACCAAGATAATTGGCGGAATCTAGTAAAGGAAACACTGGTTTGTTGCTTGGCTGGAGAAGTTCTATATCATCTATGAGTAGTATTTATGATACTAAACGGTCAGTTTTACAAAAAATATTTCTGAAAAGTTCAAATTAAAAGGAACACTCCCAAACTTTCGGTAACTCGAGAAAATAGTTATGATATTTTAAATTGCAAAGCTGGTCATTAAGGTATATGACTGACTGACAATGACTTCAAGTTAGTGAAGTCAGTTTTCCAAAAATGATTAAGAATAGGTTTAATTTCAGGAAATATTCCCCAGACCTTTGGTATGGAAGGAAATTTTAAATATTGCTCCCCTCATGAATTTAATATGGAATTAATTTACATGTAATCTCCGTTCTAACAAAAATACATTTTTGAACAGTATCCACCACCACTATAGTTGTTTTCTTCAAAGATGGTTATAAATTTTGCAAGCATGCACACACAGCTTGCTTGAAAATCTCTAGCCAGCTGGCTTTTAAATGACCACCATAGCTTAACTAAAATGCTTTTATTTGTTGATAAATGGTACTTATTATATGTAGATGCAGAAACTAGTTAATTATGTGCTAAAGATACTCTAATTGTTGAGCAAATATTTTTATATACGGTGTTCCGAAATTATTTTTTAAGTAATTGAAATCGGGTAAATAAATGTTGGAATTTAAAGGATTCTAGCTCCTGTAATAATTTGCCTTTAAAATAACTCATTATTAATGTCTGGAATCAATAGTGACCACGAAGCCAACAAACAGGTCGACTTCTGTACAATTTTCATAGATATTACTCTCACTAACTATGGCAGAATAAAGTTTAAATTATTAATTGACTCAATTACAAATGAACATCATATGTATTTCGAATCATGAACTAGCCACACCGACAAAAAGATAGTAACAACATTTTGCTGTAATCGACAGCAAAACATATCACTTGATAAGAAGCGTTCTTCTGTAAAAATTCATCTAGACATTTTCTTAGGATACTTTTAAAAAAAAATTTACTCTTCAGCGAAAATTTGAAGATGCATATATCATATATAGACCACATATCTTTGTTGGTTATGGGAAAGAGATTTTTAAATTGTTGAGGTGAAAAAAAACTTACAAATAGGATATAAACTATTCTATATTTTTTTGCACCATGCAACATTTATTAGCAAAATATAGAACAGTTTATATTCTATTTAGAAGTTTCTTTCCACCTCAACAACTTAAAAAATTAATATAATCAACTTCTAAAAGAGAAAATCCAGAAAATAGAGAATAAATAAATGAGTATTTTCATTATATCATATAAAAAATTATAGCTTATAAAAAAATTAAACTAAGAAAGTAAGTTTGATTTTAAAATCAAAACAGTACTTGACATATAGGTTTACATATATGTCAATCTGTAGAGAAATAGCATTTTTTGAAATTTCTAATTAGTTTATTTCAACATTTTTATTAATATTATTTTTACATGTTTTATTAGTTTATTTGTTTCTGCTTATATAGCACCATAATTTATTATTTTACAATCATTTTAAAATTCATAATTAGTTTATTTAAACATTTTTATTAATATTTTTTAGTTTATTTGTTTCTGCTTATAAAACACCATAATTTATTATTTTATGTCACATAATTTATGCATGTCTCATATACTCAGAATCATTAAACGGCGTTATTACACAGTCCTTCAACTAGGGAATAAAAAAAAATATGAACAGCCCAAGAGAAAGTGGTAACATAAAAATCGTGATTGTTATGATTAAAAATATTTAAGCTTACTAAATAAACGGCTAATGATTTAAATTATTAAACTATCTCCGAGCTAACAGATCAGTTTCATGATCGATAATCCTCAAAACTGATAGAAGCCTTGATTTAGACAGGATCAACCTTGGCTATTGGCAATGAGGACAGAAAACAAGATAAGCGCGTATCCTTAAAAGGTGGACAATAGACTGCTGAGAGGGAGTAATTGAAGAAATCCGTTATCATCTGGAGAGCGGGGGGGCTCCGAGGACTTAACTGAGAGTTCATTGTTTCGGACCACCCTGGGAGCACATCAATCAGCTGTAATCGATAGAGGGACCGTTTAGTCCACCATCGACGAGTCAATCTCCTTGGCTCTTCATGAGGTCTGCCACGGATCTGCGATCGTTTTTTTTCTTTTCTTTAGATTGTTGCAGGAATTAGTGTAATTAAAACAATTACTGTAGTAAAGTGATTGGTATTATATAAAAGTAAGAAAAGGAAGGTATAGAAAATTATTAGTATAAGATAGTTGACCGTATGAAGTAGATTGTTGGAAGATAGTCCTAAATAAATAAACTTTATTTGTTATTTTTATTAATTTTCTTAATGCTTCCTTATACTTACCACTATACCACACCTTTACCATATTTATTTCCCTTTCTGTTTACATTTTTACACCTACCTCTTTGCCATATTTATAACTAGTTCTGACGAATATTTGTCTACAATTTATTACTCTACTTCTGTATATGGAATTCTATCCCACCAGGGTCCTGTTTCATAATGAAAGTTAATAGTATTAGTTTATAGTACAAGTGTAGAAACTTGTGTGCTAATAATACTAATACTTATTTTTTTCATGATTGGGATGACTATTAGTGATATTACAGGAATTGAAAAATACTGAAGTACAAGTTACTATTGTACAAGTATGTGTAGTTGAATTAAGATAAATCTAAAAGACTAATAGTATTAGGTTATACTTTATTATGAAACAGAGCCCTGGCTATATCTATTAGTAACTAGTTTCCAATCCTTCTATATCCTTCTGTATCTTCCTTAAATTGTTGTTATTTATTTTATATATTTTATGAACAAAACAAAACAAATTTCTTGTTTCTTGTTTTTCATTTAGCGCTGACAAAGCCCTGCAAGGTGGGGCGAAACGTTGGTTAACAATAGTTTTTTTTTTTTTTTTTACTATTTTGATACCTTTATTGACCCAGACTATCTTCCTACAATATATAAAATTTGTCAACAATTTTATTCTTATAATTCCTTTATTGTTCAATTTAATCAATGTCTAATATAACTCCGATTCCTTTCTATTTCATATAATTACTTTTATATATTTTGTTTATGTCATTAAATACACAACAAAATTTATGAATACCATTAAAACAAAAGTAATTTCAGTGATTAAAATATTAGTACAGAATTGTTATTTTTATTAATACCTTTTCATTTAAATGATATAATTATAGAATATGAATTATAGTTCAAAGGTACTTTTGGAAGATACTGGAGGCTTAAGCGAAAAAATAAGCAAAAACAACACAATTTCCGAGTAAACTAATTCTAATTACTATAATATGCTAAACGTGTTTTTGAAAACTAATAGAATCGAATTCCAGTTATGAATGCGCGTTTTTTTGAGGTCTCCTGAGTCCAAATAACTAAATTTCGCAAAACTCTCTCTGTGTTGCCGAGTGTCAGTGCTTATGTGAAGAAAATATGTGAAGAAGTCTAGAAAAAAAAGAATTGAAAAGTCGTACAAAACTGAAGGTATACGTTTAAGGTGCTATGTGCCTCGAATGTTACGGCAACTTTTTCGACAAAGTAGACTGACCGAAAACACCACTTTATGTATTTTTTAAGTTTTTCGATTTCCTTCGAAAACAGATCAAACATTTTATATCATACTGAGTATATCAAGGAATTATTAAATGATTTTTAATATCAGCTAGCTGTTGTCCTAATTGAAATAGTCTGAAAATTATTAAAATAATTTTCAAGGCACATTGGCAGGTTTTATTATTTATTTTTATTTTAATAATAGTCTGAAAGTTATTAAATACTTACAAGTGTTTTTTAACAAAAAAAAAAATTTCTAATAATCTTTTAATTTTCTTAATTTTAAATAATTAACAACCTCTTATTGTTAGTAGTTATAAGAATGGATAAATACGAACTCTCAAACGATTTGATAATTAACAGAAAACGGTTTTCATATAATTGAATGGGAAATTGGAAACAGCAAAAAACCGTTAACTCTTCTGATCTCATACCTTAATGCAATGCTTCGTTATCTTTTGATAAACTGTTGTGCTCTAGGTAGATATAAAGTGAACAATGGTTTTTTGAACACCAAGAATCCCTTAAATACGAATTTTTATAGCAACAGACCTATATTGTAAACAATAGTTTTTTTTTTTCTTTTTTGCAACGGTAAATGTCAAATTATACTTTCACTTTTCAAATTTCTTCTGTATATGAAACATATAGTGAGAGGGAAATACTGATTTTTTAAGTAACAAAGGAATAACTGATTTGAAATGAATAAGGATTAATCCCAAAAGTAGGAAGGTAAGTGAAAGTTGTGAGATGAACCTACCAAATATTTTTTTCATTTTTACAACGAACGTCCATTTTTTATATGAGGAAAAGATGGTTTGGGATGAGTTCAGTAAGTAAGTTCAAAGAACTTATTTGTGTTATTTATGTAACCGTACCCCTAACCATCTTCTCCTCATATATATTATCCACAGTCAACAATCTTCTCATCATTATGGATCCATTTTTTTATTTTATTTGAATTTTAACTAATTATTTCTCCTTTGCTATAACTACGATACATGTTAAGGCTTTTATGATTTATGTTTTATTGAACTTATTTATTTGTGATTTGAGTTCGAGCGACACCAGTGCGCTTAATCATCTATTTAGAACTAATAGAGGATTTATAAGAACTAAAACTAATTTGTCATTTACTCGAATGAAGAAAATAGCGGTTTTAGATAATTTTATAACAAGAATTTATTAGTATATGTAAAATTGATCAGTCAGTTACACAACTTTAATTTCAATTATGCTAGCTCTCTTGTATTCAATACCACATGTACTTGTACGTTTATATATTACGTGGAACCTTAAACCAAAAACTAGACAGAGTCAATAAGAGAACTAAGCTATTGATTAGAGAGAAATGCTGTATTCAACCATGCTGCCCATTTACATTAGATTGCTACATTACACAGCATACCAATTAATCCATGATCGGACATCTACGCAATA
>NW_027106549.1:295566-314379 GCF_000696795.3 Halyomorpha halys
TCATACGTTATAACTAAAAAAAACATTTTTCTCCTTTTTCCCTATATTCAATACTAGTATACAAATCCTAATACTGAAAATACTGACTACAATAATATTTTGGTTTATTTCATTTTACTTCTCTTTTCTTTCTTTACTTAACAATTCTATTCTCGCTATCTCACTCTCTCAGACCTTCCATTTCCAGTGATCCGCTATTCAGATTAGGAAGATTCTTTAGTTTAAATTCTGTTTCATTTTACAAAACTAAAGCAGAATTCCACAGGGAGGACAAATATTATTCTACTAATTTCATGCTCTATATCCAGAGAATCGAGGAAAATCGGTGTACATTCCTGATTTATATACAGCTCTGAAAGAACTGAAGATAATATAAATAAAACAATGCAGATTTAATGAGTTGAAAAATCATTTACAGCTTTTGTTAACTTGTTTTATTATTATTGTGTTCTTTGACAATTAAATAAAAAATACTATTTATTCAATACAACACTAAAACAAATAAGTCATAACGTATTAACAGAACAGCAGTCATTTAAAAAGATGATGTCAACATCATCTCATTTTCTTTCTCAAACCAAATTAAAATCATTCTTTAGAAATAATGTAAAGAATAGTGCTTTTTCCATGGTCGATTCGCTTTACTAATTTCATAATTACTACAGTGTAATTATCTATTGTTATTAGTTTTTCTTAATCAACTACCAGCCTGGTTTCTTAATGTTTTTGAAGCTTCTAACATATAAGACAGAGGATGCTACAAAATTGTGTTGGGGAAGTTAAATTCTTAAATTTTCCAAAACTCTGACTAGATTTCCCAATTTAGTGGAAGTTTGGGATGAACCTCCTTCTTTTAAAAACTTATGGTAAACTGATCTCTAAATAGCTATTATAAACAATTTTTTATATGATAACTGCATTGAATTATGTTTTGCCATAAATTTTGGTTGAAGTAGGTTTCAGAAACTTATAAAGTTAATCAAATTATTCGAAGGGATGGCTCCCATACCTCCTTCATAACGCCCCCTTCCTGTAGGATATATTTCAGCCCTTAAGCACAAGTAAAGTTTCCAGAGCTTAATGTTTATTCACTAACCCAGTGACAAGTGTTTCAATGTATATACTATTAATATGAGAGAATCTAGAAAGATAAAATTATGAAAATCGTCCACAAAGGCCTTAATGTTCCATTTGTAACCGATCTAGCCCGGACCAGATATCAATCCTTCCATTACAAACTCCCTTACCACTCAAACCCATTAGTTTCTATTCTTGCTTCCTCTTTTATTCCGGAAAATCCTCCGAGGTGTCTGAAAAGAAGATGGCCTCGAGATCTTATATTGTAAAAATGTTTTTAGAGTGCTACCAATGGGTAGTTTCTCTACATGCTTGCACCATTATCATTCCCTCAAATTTACATGATGTATTTCTGTACAGTTGTAAATATCAATAAATAAATTAATAAAAATAAATAAATAAAATTATGAAGATACAAAATTAAATTCCAGAAGACTTAACCTACATTTTATTAAATCTGGACTGACTTAAAGATAAAATACTTTATCACGATTTATTAGCACTGTAAATCATTTAATTTTTTAAATCATATTTTACTCAGATACTTGGCCGTATGTAAATTAGATGATGGTAAATTAGATGACTATTTATTATTAGCCAGCGTTTCGACTCACAATGCATGTCTTCATCACGGCTTGTTAATTAGTTAAAACTATTATTTAATTATCAAAGAGTGATAGTTCACCGTACCTGAATTATGAAAGTACGGGTGGTGGTCTGAACATGTATAAAAATTGCATAAAAACTATGTATTAGTAACTGACGTTTTGTCCCATTCTCCATGGCTTCATCAGTGCTGGGTCAAAGGTACAACAACAGGCACTCTGATGAAGCCCTATATTACTAATAAGTCATTTCTCCGATTTTTGTACCTTTTTTACTACCAACCTTACCTTTATTAACTTCCTACTATTATTTTATTTTACTTACCCTGAATTCTTAATTAATTTTGATTTAGTGTTATTTCTTTATTATTATCATTTTTTATTTAACATTATCTTCTTCATTGAATTTTCATAATACAATGAAATTTACAATTATTGAGAATTTTTGTAAATTGATCAATATAGCCTTTCTTTGAAAAGTTCTTTAGCAGCTTTAACTGCTTTAGTTAAGTCTACAAATGGAAATTCTATCAACTACATGAGGTTATTATCATTATTTTATGTTACTGATTTTTATTAATTTTAACACAATATCAATTTATTTGATTGGTGCAGAGATTCATGGTTGTTATAATTATATATTTGAAATAAAATAATATGTATAATATTAAATATGATTAATTAGCCTAAGAGGGTAATGTATTTAGGGGTGTCACATGACCTGCTTATCAGTTGGTTTGTAAAACATTTTACAGCAAATGGCTTAACCAACTTTCATATTTGATGGCTCAGATTATTCACTGAGATCTCGTGTTTTTTTTTTAACAATTTGACCTAAAAATAATGATTTTAAGTCTGTTAAATCTGTCTGTCTGTTTCTACGGGCACTGTGTTGAGACTGCACAATCGATTCTGAAGTTCGATGACTCAAGTTAATCAGTGATGTCTGGTGGGTGTTTTCAAGCAGTGTAAGCTCAGAATATTGTAATTATACTTCGTAAACTTCTAACAATTTTGAGTTCTCCAAGTGAAAATGCAGCAGATAGACTCAGCATTTATAACCGTCCGGTAAACTACCACTACTATTCTTTTCAGAGCTCACTCGTTAGCTTTATCACTTTTTCATTTCTCCTACACTGTCAATATAGAATTTTGTCTGAGTGGTATATTGTAGCAATAATATTAGTACGTGTCTCTGCATTTACCCGATCAATAATTGTGAGCCAATAATGCTGATCGAGTAAGGTGGGCTTTATGTTGATATAAGGTCGTGAGCGTCTCATACTCAGTTGATTACATTAAATTATGATGATTCGAGGGTGATAATTATGAACTAAGTCAAGTCTCAATCATGGTTTTGACGTAAATTGGACGTTTAAAGTTGGAGGAGGGCCGTCCGTAGCTCAGATGGTAAGGCTTATGTTGATCGTTCTGAGATCTGCGAGCGTTGCCGGTTTGAATCCGGCCGGGGGCGTTGACTTTTTTCATTAAGTGGCGGTCCCACAAAATGAAGAACTTGATCCCCCACCATGATTAGTATAGGTTGGTCACCTGTAGATTACTAGGTAAATATCACCTTCGCTGTGGATTACCTTATGAAAAAATAAAAAGTTTAAGGATCAAATTAACGATTACAAAGTTTATTGTCAAGGCTAAGGTATTGTAAATGTTTGTAGAGACATAACTACTAGTTACTAATATCTAGCATTTAAATGTTATTAGGGTTAAATAACAATTAATTTACTGTTACAATAAAGGAGAACAACACTTAAGTAACTCCAGAGTAATATTGGTGGAGAGGATGGAAAAGGATCATGCAATAAAATTAAATATGTAGAGTAATTTGTCCAACTAACACTATAAAAGACGCAATAGGAAACTTAATATAGTAGTTGAATACGTTCTAATAAATGGTATGCTTGTTTGCAAGTACATAAAAATAGCATAAAAACTATTTATTAGTAAACGAAGTTTCGTCCCATTCTGCATGGGTTCATCAAAGCTGGGTTGAAGGTATAGTGCAAGAGCCCAAGAGGAGAAAAAAGGCAGTTACCTCAGCCCAATTTTTGATTACTTTTATGAAAACTAAGTATAATTACGAGTCAAAATTGATGATTCTGCCAAGTATAGGTAGGAGAAATAAAAAATGGTGGCTTTTTGAAAGCGATTAAAAAATTTAATTTTTCATTCGGAGCTCTATATCTTAAAAAGTAGGAAGAACACAAGAAAATCTAAGAGAAAGTCATTTAAAGATGTGCAAATTTGCTAATATATGAGCCCTAAAAGAGTTATTTTCATTAAACAGTTCTCGAGATATAGCTTTTTAATAAGCAACATTTCATTAAAATGTTGTATGTGACGTACTGAAAGATCAGTAGTTAGTGAATTTATTTTGAAAAATCTATATCTCAATAACCATTAGACGTACAGATGCATATTAGCACTCAAATCAAAGCTAGTTCAATGAGCTATAAAGTAGTCTATACTATTTATTTTTGTCGGAATAGTAGTTTTCATGAAATTTGCTAATATAAATTGATTTATAGTTGTTCGGACAAATTTTTATTCATATGTGAATATCATAAAACCTACTACCCCTACAAAAATGAAGAACTTGACCCCTCCCCCCACTATGATTAGAATACGTTGGTCACCTGTAGATAGCTAGACAAATATCACCTTCGCTGTGGATTGCCTTAAAAAATAAATAAATAAACAAAATATAAAGTTTGAGGAACAAATTAACGATTACAAAGTTTATTGTCAAGGCTAAGGTATTGTATATATTTGTAGAGATATAACTACTAGTTTCTAATATCTAGCATTTAAATGTTGAATATTACGGTTAAATAACAATTAATTTATGCTTGAAGAAGTTTATCGGGGGGTGCGGTCAGCAAAGAACAACATAAATAAACAAAACAATATTTATTTATTTTATGCCGACGTTTCGACCTGAGTTTCAGGTCTTCATCAGGGATAGTGGCGTGTAAAGGGGACGGGAAGCAACTCATAAACAAAACAATTAATTTACTGTTACAATAAATAAGCACCACAATTAAGTTACTCAAAAGTAATATTGGTAGGGAGGATGGAAAAGGATCTTGCATTAAAATTAAATATGTAGAGTAATATGTCTAACTAACACCATAAAAGACGCAATAGGAAACTTGATATAATAGTCACATTCGTTCTAATAAATGCTACGCCTGTTTGGAAGTATATTCAGTCCCATGTAAATGTGAATAACGCCAAAAGAAAGTTTTTACTTCTCTACGTGTAAACAGAAGGAAAGTGTATTCATGTGTTTTCAGAGGAATATCGAGTTTCGTTCAGGTGTGGAAGGCACCCGACTACAACACCAAATTTTATTATCTTTTATGGACAACATAAATATTCAATAACATTAAGTCTCTTAGAAAAAATTAGAATTATAAGATATAGTTATTTCCGTAGTCGGATCCTTTAGGATTAAATCATTTTTAATTTATTTAATAGAATTATTACACTTTGTCAAGCTATAATACGCTAAAATGACTTCCATGATGATCATTCATTTATTAAATATTTTAAAAACATTTTATTAATCATCTGCATCTATTTTAAAGACTTAAATGAAAAAGATAATGGGAAACAGATAGGAAAATAATGAAAACCCAGGGATGAATGAGATCGGGAATTGCCAAACTCTGCCCTTTATTCTCATTTCTGAACCTTTTGATTATTTTGCTTAATAAAGTATTTTGTTCTGGAGCCATTCCTGAAATACTAAATAAATTATTCCCTCCCTTCAAAAGCTTTCGGTATCGATTTTAACACGATCAAACTAGGATGATATTACAAAATGACCATTATCTATCTTACGTACATACCCAAATTACTAATAAAGTCGGAATTATTTATTTTTATGTAAAATTTTTGATAAAATATAAGAAATAAAAATCATATTGCTTAAAGGCTTAGTTTTATGTGTTGAAATATGTCAAAGACCACGAATTTGTTTGGTTAGGTGCGAACACTAGACAACTTTTAGTACGAGGTTTTAAAATTAATTAGTACTAATATTCAACGCAGAAGACTGCACACTTGTTGAGCTTTATTATTCTGGACAAACCGGGAAGATTTTTTATGCAGGAGTCCAAAGGAGTCTATATTACTAGGAGAGACAGAGTAATAGAAATTTTGCCGAAACAATCATTTGAAGGACAAACTGAAATTTGGTTTCAAAATCTTTATTTATTTATTTTTTGTAGGCTAATATAGTTTTCATCAGTTGTGGTGGTTTTATTGGCAACTATTTATGTTTTACGAAATTAATTCGAATATCTAATTTCCCCGTTGTTCATTCAAGTAAACGCTAACCAATAAGATAAGCGTCTAAAACTTATTTCGGTTCCATACTAAAAAATAAGTTTAACATTAAAAAGAACATTTTTTTCAAAAAGAAACGTACTTCTACTTATCTTCGAAAATGTCCATTTTTTTTTTAAGTTTCGCAAAATTTCGGGACTGTATCTGTTATGTAGTAGAACATTGTGAAGCCAGTTAGGAAAAACCTCAATGGGTTGCCCGTTTTTTTTGTAAAAACTTCTTTTTTTTTCATTTTAATAAAAATTATATTTTTGGGGGAGGAGGAGCGACTAAGTATATATACTAAGTGTTTTTTTAAACCTGAGCTCAGTTTTACGAAAAAATTATTTTTTCTTCAAAAAATATTCGAAGATTATTTTAAATTTTTACCAAGCTTAGTATTAGAATATTTTGACCTCTTATTTCTAATAAGAAATAATTTCTTTATGCCACAGAGATATTTTTGTATCAAACTGGTGTTTGGTACTAAACTCCTTTGTCTATCTCAATCGAAACTGACACACATACATACATAGACAATATATAGAAACCGAAGTATAAAATGAAATAGGTTTAGTTCTCCCCAACTACACGATTTTACACTTGGATCCTTGTGTAGGCCTGTTGACATCCAATGTGAGGACTAGATTTACCTAAAAAGTTTCATTGATATCTAGACATGGATGGGATTCTCTCCTTCTAAGTAATAACCATAAATACGTTGTAAAGCACGTATCATTTCATTTCCTGAACTTTTAATAATAGTAATAATAATTTGAATTAATTTTTCTTTTAAATCATTTATTTTATTAGTAATGTCATTTATTGATATATTAAAGTATTCAGATAGCATGAAAAATCTAGACGTACGGTAAAGAGGTGAACCAGCTGATCTACTATCTACTGAATAGGACTCATAGAAAAGACTGCAAGCGGATACGGCAGGTGGCGGGCATGGTCCTCATTGTAAACGGACAATGGACACTGTTGCCTTGATAATTTATGCAAAGCTTCCCGGCACAGTGGCCAGAAAAAACCGATTAGTAAGTCGAGTGGAAGAGGACCCTGTGGGATATGTCACCCGTTCCAGATCTAGATCCCTTCATGGCAAGGGTTTTCTCTTTATCAATGTTTATTTGGACCGCAAAAAGAGCAACTGGTGAGCGGACAATATGCTCTATCTCCTTCTGTCCCTCTGACAGCGTAACAATATCACTACCGAGGGTGGCTGGCCAAGGGGGAAGTCCGAACTACCCAATGATTCACAGCAGTCCCAAGCATGCTCTCTTTATACAATGTAAAACGTGTACAAGGAAGTATTTACTTGAGAAAACATATATATTGGTAAATAAACAACATATTGTAGCATTTTATTCTTATAATATGTTACTAAGGGTACATCGCAGGGTATACTCTTTTTAGCTCATATAAAGTGTATATTTTAAGGTATAAAAAACCGGGAATAAAATTTAACAGATTTTCATTTCATATCTTACACATGCCTGTTCCCTTTAATCTGCTTATGAAAAATGTGTAATTGTACCTTTTTTGTTATAACTTAGTTATGAGATCAGAATATCAATGTAAATTATAAGAAATCTTTAAGTTAGCAAGATAACAATGAATGACAAATTCTCAAGCGAAAGTACAGCTGAATTAACTATAATAGAAAAAAAATATCAAAATTTGAAAAGTATTAAGTATAAAAAATTAGATATTTTTTAAATTAATTTATTTCCTATCAACTCTTTAATTGTGGTGAAATAGTCATCTGATCTATCGAGAGTGATTACATCAAGTAAATGAATTGAAGAAATATGCGAAGGGTACCTTTGTGAGCGAAGCTCACGATCACTACGGTTCTGAACGTCAGGGCTATGCCATGTTTAAGCTAGACCGTCTCTGATTACATATTACATTACTTTCTGAAGCATTCTTTGAAGTACTATGGCCGTAGTTTGATATATTTTCAACTCATATTTCATCAAATCATTGAAGATTTTTTTTTTTTAAATAATCCCTCAACGCAATGAATACCTCAATAAAATAATTCTTATTTATCTATTTATTATTTATTATACCTGTAGTAGTGAATACAAATATATTATTGACAACATTAACATATTATCCTGGGTAAGCGGTATATTAATGCTGAAATAACATTAATAAACATAATAGTATTTTAAATAAAGGAGCAGAGGAGAGAAATATCATTTCAACCGAAGGTCCTAGCAGTCAAAATCTACATTTATTTATTTTCAACATTGAACATAAATTGAATCAAGGAGTTCAATGCCCAACGGGTGGGCAGAGTGGGATATTATGCATGGGTATATAACAACACAATTATGCAAGGAAGACAGGAGACACACAACTCTTTTAAATTTTAATTATTGTATAAAGTCGCTTGCACCTTCCGGTGATTTTTCCAGCGTCGCTCTCTTGTTCTTTTTTTGGTACAAAATTGTATTGGGCTGGATCCACCACTACCTTCCGGCCAGAAATGAACTGCTTCTTTAGTCACTCACTAAAGGAGGAAATTTCAGTTCAGTGAGGACATCCTGTGGTTCTCATTACTGTGGCTCTTAATCCCTCGAATGATCTTAGGAACATCCTTCGGCATTTACACGGAACAGGAGCACTGAGCTCCAAGCTCCAGTTACACAAGAAGGCAAGAATCGTTTCCATCAGGGCCGCCGTCTTATAATGCTAATAATAATGGTTCCGCTTCCATGCAATATTTGTTTTAAAAATAATATTTATGTAAAGATTAAGGTTTAACATTCATGGTATATTCTTTACTTGTAGGACATATATTATTTGTAGATTAGAATTAAATATTAAGTACAACAGCTTTAAGAGATTTTTAGGAATATTGTACAGTATTAGTCCTCCCAGATCATATATGTTATATCTAATAAAACATTGATTGATATGTAATCCAAATTATTTGGGCAGCTTTTAAAATAAAACATTTTTCATAATGGTTATTTTGCTGACGGTATAGAATATTTTTCTGTTGTTAGAGCAGGAGTGTTTTACTAAGAAGAGTGTCAATAAGGCCCCATTATTCTCATTTAAATTAGTAGTTTGATTTAAGCCTAAGTCCAGTAAATGGTTAGAACTTTTTTTTCTTTTAAATCTCAGATATTTCGGAAGTCTTTGAATATTTACCTAATTTTTCGATTAAAAAAAAAAATACTTTCTCAGCATATTCCTTAATTCATGCATACATGAGGATTTTCATCCGTTGTGGAAAACTTATTGATTAAGTGGTGTATTACCTAAAGTATTATTGATTTGAAATTATTTTTGTTCAAAATTAATATATATTGAACAAGGCAGTTTGAAGGCCCGTTTGTCGCTGAGGGAGCTAGAGACTGCCTCACAATTGTAGCGGCGCCGGTTCGAATCCGGCCGAGGGGGTTGATTTTTAATTTTGTGGTGGTCCCACGAAATGAAAACCATGGTAAGAATAGGCTGGTTATCTATAGATAACCTCCACCTCTCCTCCATATGTTGTCAATTACTAGAAAGGGGTTTATAAAAAAAAAAATTGAACAATGTGGATGAGACATTTTCCATATATTATAAGAACGCAAACATGTATGTGAAATTAATAAGATATTTTTTTTGGAATTGTTGCCTGATCACCTATTCAAGTTCACACCATAAAAAAAAAATTAATAAATAACACATTAGATACTTTGAAAGTAGAAACCACATAACAGTTTTAAAAGACAAATTTAACTTCCGATACGTACAATTAAATAGATTATTGTACAGTTAATTTAAAACAAACTATTATTGATTAACAATCAATCTACAACTCCTCATTGAATCATAAATGGACCTAAGGATTTCAATTACTGGAGATAGCTACATTTTCGAGCAAAATGCATCAAATCCTTTCAGTCTAGTCCTACCATGCAATGCTTCAAATTATGTTACGAAGGAGTGCTTGAATCATTGCCTCGATATCCTATATATTCTTAATCTAATACTACCCTGATTCCCAAACTTTCATCAGAACCTAATTTATCTCTTCCTCCGGAAAATTCCTATCCACCTTCAACCATCCTTGTAATCCTCGACGAAGATTGAAGGGGCAGGCTTTTATAAATATATAGGGTGTTTTTTTAAGCCCGATAGAACTTGAAATTGTAAAAAATAACACAAAAAATTAAATTGTAATCAAAATTTTTTTTTTATTCGAAAGATCAATACGTGACATTAACATTTGAAAATGATTTCGGGCATATGGGCACCGCGGCTGTTCTTGACGAAGCGCATTCTGGACGTCCAATTTTGGGTCACTTTTTCGAGCACTGCTGGCCGTATGTCACGAATAACACGAACAATGCTGGCCTCCACTCCAAGGCGTCAATTGTTGCTGGTTTATCAGCATAAACCAGTGACTTCACGTAGCCCCACAGGAAATAATCGAGAGGTGTCAAATCGCACTACCATATGCGGCAATTTTGCTTATTAACAAACCCGTTAAGCCAAAAATGCGCCTCATCGCTGAACACAATTTTACAGAATGCGCTTCGTCAAGAACAGCCGCGGTGCCCATATGCCCAAAATCATTTTCAAATGTTAATGTCACGTATTGATCTTTCGAATAAAAAAAAAATTTTGATTACAATTTAATTTTTTGTGTTATTTTTTACAATTTCAAGTTCTATCGGGCTTAAAAAAACACCCTATACTTTGGAACTTATGCAAATGGTCAACTCTCCGCCAAGTCCTCACCCAGTTTCCGCTAGCTTTGAAAAGTGGCGCTGCAGGTTAAGAGGCACTGAAATCTCCTTGAACCTCCCTTTACAACCTACATGTTGGAGCAAGACTATTGCGAAGGGGCATTCATGTCTTCAAAATTATTTCTTTTCCTTTATTGAAATATTTTCTAAATTTTGGTGGTCTACTTGTAGCACTTACTTTATCTTTCTATTGATTTTTATCTGCTAATTGTTTTTTTGTCTTTTATACCAACTTACACTGTAGAGCCTAAGAAGAATAAGCATTGTTATTTATTCTGTATATATTCTATGGGAAAATATTTTTCTTTAGCATGCACAGATGGTATGGAAGGATTACAGCCCGAAAATCTATTGCCCTTGAATAAAGCAGTATAATTAAAAAATATATATATATATTATATTAGATTTAATTGAAAGCCCCAAAGTGTTGTAAATAGGAATTGCGTATTATAAATTTAATTAGAACCATAAAAATCATAAGACAACAGGACGACCATGCTTCCAAAAGTTCTCCATAGAAACCGATAAATCTGTGCTTTGGTAGTGATGAATTATTTGAAGAGCATATCGATTGTGGAGCTTATACAATATTAATTTGATTCTTTCTCAAAAACAGAATGCCTTGATCTATATTTTAGTCCTATTTTTTTTTTCTACTTCTTTTTCATCATATACTATTTCATGCTCACATTACTTTTATTAATATTGGTTATTTATAATTGTTTCTAATTATTTATTAAATTGAGGCATTTTTTAATTTGTTCTTATACTACTTTGATCCCCGTGATGAGATCGGACAAATTATGCAGTATTACAAATACCTATATATATTTGCTTACATTTGTATATATTTATACATATAATTTTTTTTAGAACTGCTATACATAAAACTCTATATATAATTGTTTTTGATGAGTATGAGTAATTATAAATAATCAAAATGGATATATACATTAGTATAAAATGTATAGGCATATTTGAACATTTTACAGATCTAGTTTGTTCGAACATTCCATATTAAGCTCAGGATAAGATGTTCTATTTTAGCTTCTTGTTAAGAAACCAAACTGAACTATGAGTCATTAAGTAAATAAATATGTCTTTCTACAAAATAATGGAAAACGAACTTTTAAATAAATAAATTCCTCTTTAATATTCTTCTGATTCCATAAGCTTCACAGCTTCAACAACAATAAAATTCAATTTCATTCAAAAATAGTTAAAAATTTAAAGTTACTTTTAAGCAATTCTTGAGATTTTAACAAGAATTTTAATTAAAAACAAATATAAAAATAAAATTTGATTCGATTTACAATGAGAAAGAATTGTAAAATATTTTATAAGAAAGATAGAGGAGTAACAATGACTAGGATTGTGTCGAGAGCAGGCTCTCAGGATTTTAAAAGAACTTGTCTTGATCGAGGTCTGCTCTAACGTGACCATTGGTCAAGCTGTGAGAATTCCTCTTTATATTCCGCACATACTTTACACGTATCCGATTTTCGGGGTTAGGTATTATCGAGCTCAAACAGTTGAAAATTGATTTTTTCATATTAAACATGATTTTACTGTGTGTTTAGGATACATTTCTGGGGCTCACCTAGCTACTTTCAATGAAATGACCATATCAACCTGCTCGTCTCAGGCTGGTCATAAAAAGATAATTTAGTATAACATACTAATAAACACGAACCAACATTTTGACCATATTGAGTCCCTTTTAAACATAATATTAGTTTAATGATTGGAGAAGTTTGTCGGGGGGTTTCTCGTTCTCATATTTGTTACATTATTCTTTTCCCATTCTCCATATTCTACCTTTTCCTATTGTATATATAACCCACTCACTATTTTTCATTGTCTGTCATAGTGTTCAATTTGTAGATTCAATTTATTTATTTATTTTTTCAGTTTTTTAAACACTACTATTATACATATCTTCTTACCTACATGATATTATATTTCATCTGTCACTGTTTTCAAGCTACTACCATCCAATTCCACGATTATCAATCAATTAAAAATTTTTTTTACTATTTAATTATCAGTTATCAATTTTTTATCATTTATAATTTAATTCAATATTTTGTATAATTCTAAATTTGTTTGTATACTATTCCTTTTCAATTGTATGTTTCTCTAAGTGTTGTTGTTATCTCTTTTGTTCTATAGCCCTGATGAAAACCTGAAACTCAGGTCGAAACGTCGGCATAAAATAAATAATTATGGTTTTGTTTATTTATGTTGTTCTTTGCTGACCGCACTCCCCGACAAACTTCTCCGATCATTAATCTACGGTCAACTATCTACACCTCAATATTAGTTTAAAAGGGATCAAAATGAATCATGCAATTGTATTGTCATGATGCGTGATTTAGCTACAAGTTTTGAATCAACAATAGATGCTTGCAAATGAAATAAAGAACGAAAATGTATAATCTGAAGTCAGTAAACTATAAGAATATAACCGCCGGTGGGTGTGCATGGGTACAAGTGTACAATACATGAGGAATATGCAGCTTTCCAGGTGAGTACGTGTGGCAACGGCACACCACGCCCACTGACAGAGACGTCCGTCTCGCCTGTCAGGACAACAAGAGGTTCTAGTGCGGCGATGAGGCGTGAAACGGAGCGACCTCTTTCCGGACCATGTCCAACCTCAGCCTTTCTGTCCGACGAAAGTAACGATAAAAGCCAATTTTGCGCTTTTCCACTGCTATTCAATCCCTTTTTCTTTTATTCTTACACCTTTCTATTCTTTGTGTATTCACAGCTGGAGAACAGTTCTGTCCACAATACCGCATCGCATGCTGGAAAATCGTGAAAATCCGATAACAGTTTGAAATAGCTGCTAACATGTATAGTTTAGGACTTGTGTAAATAATTTTCAGTCTGAGGAATAACGGATCAAGGGCGGCTCTATTTCGTCTCAGGGAATCTCTTCCTTTACCCAATGGCGTGGCATGAAATATTGTAGACTGAGGTAAAATTGTGTCTCATTGGGAGGCCAAGGTGAAAATTTAATATAGAACAACTATTTTGAATTTTATAAATATAATACTTTTTAAGCAAATGTAAAAAATATTAGCACAAAATTATATTTTATTGTATATATTCTAAACATATTTTCTTTATATATGGATAATTTTCATAATATAAATAGGCTAAAATGATATGAATAAGGTTCACAACGTTAAAACATTCCAGTAAATAATCCCATGGTATAAAATAAAATTTATACGGTAGGTTTAACTTTAATGAATCACTGTTATATATAGAGAGGAAATGATTGATTTTAAAAATGATTTTGATTTTTTTATTATTGCTCAAATTATACATTGCTTTCAGGTGTAATAGACGAGCTAATATTTTTCACAAAGCTACAGCATTATGTCACTAATGCGAACTGTAAACAAGTAAATAAGAGAGAAACAAGCCCCTAAGTTGGTGTTATTTCCATAACTATGGCATTATCGGGGGGGTCAGAGTCCGTGGGCCGAAACACCCCCGCCGACCCTCCAAACACTCCCCTAACGTATTCCATTTAGTGGGGTGCTTAATATTAATAGCCCTACCCCATTATCCCTTACATATGGTCACAGTTTGACAATTTCAATCGCTCCCCCTTCCATTTAAATTTAAATATTTTCGGCCTTGGTCGGAGTCAGGAACCTAGATTTCCGCGGTGCATGTAAACCGCTCCAGCTATTATGGTACAATAAATGAGAATGCTTTAGCAATTAACACCTTTAAATAAATAACATAATAAATGAAAAAATAATCTCATATTTTATTTTTTAATAAAATACAGTGTGAAACCATTTATATGTTAAGATTGTTCATATTTAATAATCATGATAAATTATTTATTAATTCGAGGACACGCCTTTAGAATAATTTAAAAAATATTATATGGGTTCAGAGCCTTAGATTAATATAAAAGTGATTTTGTCCAACATTAATTTGAAATCGCGTTAGTTAATTATTTCGTATTATTAACGATTTGAAATTATCAATTAATTATTATTATTTATTTAAAATTAAAGCAATAGTAAAATAAAAAATCGTTGCTGTGTTTATCATAATCAAATGTGTTAAAAGCCAACGGGTTAAAGTGATAATTTTGTATTCACACAAAAGATCGTTTTTTGGTATCTATGTGTGCCTCAAGAAATTTGAGGATCAATATTGACAAAATTGACAAATTAACAGTTCATTACTAATAATCAAACAATTTTAACAATACATTAAGCAAAGCTAGATAACAAAACTCATTATAAAATAATAATATACTTAGTACAAATAGTTATATAAACGTTTTATATAATTTACATGTGTATGAGATATACAGTTAAAGAGACGGAAGTATTGTGATCACAAAACATTTTGAGTCCGACGTTTTTACGGAAATAACTGTGCTACGGTCCCATGGGTCCTAATAACCAAGTCTCAAAATAGTCTGCAAAAAGAGGCTGGTACGTGTGAACAGACGAGCTCATAAACGAAAAGTCATAAGAAGCTGAAATTAGATATTTAAGGCAGATATATGTTACAACAATGTTTTTAAATAAAATCAACTAACCAGAAGTTTCACTTTATATATACAATTTTATTTTCTTGATCTTCCAACAATATTAATTAAATTCAGTATATCAATGAATAATTAAATGGACTTTAATAAAAGCTAGGTCTTACCTCATTGAAATAATAAGACTGAGCTTTAATGCCAACTTTTTAAAATGGGCTTTACTAAAGTATCTATCATTTTGTTAGTTATGAAATAATTAACCGTCACTCATTTTTAATAGTTGTAAAATAACTATTTATCATAATTATAATTATTTATAAAATTATAATAATTTCATATTTTCTAGACATAAATCGATAAAAAATAAATAAGTATAGTGCATTCTAATACATTCTCTAATACTTGTTCAAGGAACTATATTAGGTTAATAATCGATGAGTTGTTGAAAATGTTAATGAAGCGATTATAATTTGATAACAATGTAGGGATGTCGAGGGATGAATTAAACGATTCCATGATAAACTCAAACGAAAATTATCACAAAGATCAGCTCTTTCATCAAAAGGATTTTATACTGACACAAGAAAAGAAAACAACGCAAAGCTTTTACAAAAGAAAGAGTAAAATTCAAAAATATCATTAATCATTGTCGAAATAAATGGCGGTTATAAATACTATAGTCGTTTGGGGACTCTTAAAAAGTTAGAGCATTTGTCAGGTTCCTGGTTGACATAAAGTAAAAAATATGCCTTCTCTTCTTTCTTTAGCCAGTGGAAAGAGAAGTAGCTAGTAAACACGCGATCTTGGCATCTTCTGAACTCTCATATCTGAAATGTCTTTGTGGACTATAATTTTATAGCTATTCTCCATACATTAACATCCTCGGCAACATATTTATGTATAGGAAATATATGTAAATAATGTTTGTGTTATAACTACCAGAAGGGCTTCCGTATCGTGTGAGTCATATTAGTGCAAAGCTTTCAGCTGCTTCAAGAAAAGAAATAGACACATTTTCTCTAATTTTAGATAGTTGGTCACAGGTACACGTGATTAAAATAACGAAATCAGCCATTTTCATTATAAACCTTAAGAATCAAGCAAAATACAGGAACACAACTTATAAAAAGTTATAAAAACAACCAAAAATGCCATTTTATTATTAACAGAAAAAAAAACAAAAAACATTAGGGGTATTCACGATCGTTACTTTAAGATGTTAAAGCATGTTAAATGGAGAAAACTTATGTTAAATGGAGAAATATTTCCTTCTTTTACTAATTTAAAACGATATAACATGTAACATGGCTGAGAGTCTGTTACTAGGTCTGTTAAATGGAGGATGTCGTCACGAAACAGACCAGCTGAGCTTGTCACCGTTTTATTTGTTGTCTTGTTAGGTTACTTACTTGTAGTTTGTGTTTTTTTCTTCTTTTGTCTTGTGTTTTAGGTTTTTTAAAAAATATAACCAGTAGCCAAACTTTTCACTTATTTTGGGCATGTTGTAATAAATTACAGCAATCAAAACTTAAAAGTAAACAATAACAAGACGTTTTGGAAGGAAAGGTTACTATACAAGTTGCTCAGAAAATTCTAGAAGCTCTTATGCGTTTATCATTTAACATGACTTTAAATAGGGCTGCTCACAATGTTAAGTATATAACATTTTACATTTAACACAATATCATGAACACCCCTATTATAACCACATAAAAAAAAGAAAAGAAAAAATACTTTCGTCAGTACAATATAAATTTAATTGATTTAAAATCCATGATATAATAGTCCTGATTAATAGTGGAGAATAGCCCCTATTTAACTAAATAGGAGTTGGGAGTAAGGTATGTGTGAATTCATTAATAAGACAAATTAATAGTCTAAGATTATTGTTTTTATTGTAACATACAACATTATATTAGACCATGATTCATTTATTATGTACCGAACTCTCTGGTATTATTTATTTGTGAATATAAATATGATGCAAATAAAACATTTAATTTATGTTATAATTTTTTGAGGGTGTTTTTATACAATGTAAGACGTCAGCATTTGTAATAATTTCAGCTTGATAAGAAGTATAAGTTGAATGATACTTTAATGCTTTCCGGCATGGGAAGTTATATTTTATCTTAATCTATCCAAGTATACAGTTCATGAATAATAATACCCGATAAGAAAGGCGATATATCAAAATATTATCTAATGTGTAGGTACATATGAGGATATTTCCAAACCGCTAGCAATCAATCATAGATGTGACGAAAACATATAGAGAAGTAACAAAATACTCTTACATGATCATTGCTTAGGGTTTTGCGCAATGAAGCCACAACTGAAATGAAAATAGAAACTACATGTAAAATTATATTACCATGCAAGTCAAAATTGTACCAATAACTCAATACGCAATTGTATCAAACATAGCTATTATTTGTTTAGGTGATTGTCACATAAAATGAAATAATCTATTACTAGTAAAAAATATATATATATTTAAAAGCCACGAAAATAAATTATAATAATTACATACCTAGATGAAGATCAACAATTTGGGTTAGATCTCGGCTCTTAATAAATAATTAACACTTTTTTTTTAGTTGTTATTCTAATTTAAGTGGACAAAAGTCAATTTCACAACAGCACACATTGAATGTTGGGTATCCAAAAACAGTGTGCATAGTGTAGGCGAAGTGAGTGCTTTGATTGAACATTCTAAGAGATTTGTACAAGATATATGGGTAAGCAAGAGCAATAAATAACAAACATAAAAATAATTGACCAATAAAAATAATTGAAAACATTAAAATCTACCATTATTTAAGTTTTTCTCACTAAATAGGTAATTTTGCTCACTGCAAGCGGCCCATAATATCTCCTTCTAGCATTACCATGTTTTCATAACATGTGCATTTAACTTTCTATATGTAAGTGCAAAAATAATTAAACTTTATTATAAGCGAATTATTTATTCGTATCATTTACATTGTTTCTAGGTACTTACTTTTCCCAATTAATATTCAAGTCAATCAGATAATAATAATAATAAAGTATAAATATATTTTCTAGGTTTAAATCATATATGGAGACGTATTTATATAAATTTAATTTGTTTTAGAAACCCTAATTAAAAAAAAAAAAAGTGGTTTATAATACATATATAGATCTGTAACTATCAAGTTAAGGGCGGAATTGGCCCTTATTCAAAACTATTGAGCCATTTTAATAGTATGGTAATTTTAGAAATAGGTTGTGTTTATTCCAAATCCAAGCTCACAATATTTTCCGATAAAAAAAAACGACAAAAATATAGTTTCTTGAAATATTGTATGATTGTATTGCTATTGTATAACTATCATTCATAAAAAACCTGAATATTAATCGATTCATATTAAAAGTGCTTCGAAAATTCTAAATAACGGAAGGAGTTCATATAATTTGAAAATAACTACATAAAATTCGGTTAAAATAAACCTATAATATTATATAT
>NW_027106549.1:314457-327739 GCF_000696795.3 Halyomorpha halys
ATATATAGAGAGAGAGAGAGAGAGAGAGTGAGAGAGTGAGAGAGTGAGAGAGAGAATATAGAAAATTAAATTCGTTAAATACAACATATCCTGCATTTGATTTTGCTGAAAACAAAAAAAATGTTCACTCTCAATTATTGCTAATATCAATGCATATTTGCCTACTGAATAAAAATTAAATTAGCTCTCTTTTCAGAGATATGGTTATAGTATCTGTTATATAGTTATAGAATGTGTAGTAACTTAAATCATGCTTTGAATATAAAAGTGTAGCTTTTGTATTGTTTTCATCTTTATTTTATATTTATTTCTGGTGAATTCAATGGATTTGGCAATTACCTTTATTTGAAGGTAAGTGGTTTGTCGTTCGGGGTGAGCCGTACACCTGTATATACCTATATTCATAAAGGAGTCTCTCCCACGAGTAAGCAAAATTTGAAGAATAGAATAGCGTTTTTGAAATATAGCTGTACTGAGGAAAATACGTTTACGCATGCGTAATCGAAAGTAGGGGACGGAATCCGATAAAATCAATAAGGAATCAACTAAAATAAATCCCAGGAAATTTCATCGAATTCGGATTAACGGTTCAATTTAACAACTTCAGCTGCAGACCGATACGGAACCAAATTTGTGATTTAATAAAATTATTATTTTATCTTACATACATATGCGTCCGTGTATAGGTGTTTGTATGCATATATAAAAATACTCGTGGGTGGTACAGTTAGGCACCTATTTATGAATCAGGACAGTGGAACAATGAGCATAGTGGTTCTAGACCGTTTGTTCCCACCTGGGGACACCTACTGTTCTAATCAAGGATTCCTGTAGTAGTTTTTGTTAAAATGACTCAACTATATGAAAAAATATGCCATATGTCAATCCCTCAGTGAATTTTAAAATGATAATAAACGGAAATGACAAAAATATAAATGAATAAGCAAAATGTCTTAACAAAGATAGATGTAATATTTTTCCAATTGGATTTTATAAAAATATTTTAAAATAAAATTTATAACTATTAATTAATATGAATCAAACTATGAAATTTAAATTGAAAGATTGAAAGTTGACCATATGTAATTAATTGCAGGCAGAGTGTCCGGGTGGTTGTAGAGAAAGGTACAGAAAATGGCAGAAAAGAGTATTTATTTATACCATTCCTTTTTAAACCTCCATCCGGACCATTTTCCAACAATTAATATAAAGTATATTACATTATATAAATATAAAATATAAAGTATTTACAATTAATCACAGTTTTGATGATTTATGATTCAGTGAAGGTATTATATAAAACCTTTTCAGGCCACCTCTAATACCTCCAGGATCGTTATAAACTTACTCTATTTAAGGCTTACAGCTATAATAATGCAGTCGGGCTTGAAGAGCAATAAGAGAAGGATTAATACTTTAAGACAGTATTTATTTTAAACGTATCTGTATTTTTTACTGTTCTAAAATATTTCGTTAAATTTTTATTCTGTGATGGAAAATGTGGTCGTAACATATAGATTAACTATGTTGCTGAACGAAGTTATTAGGGGAAAAAAGACAGAAATCATGGGTTTATTAGGGATAAAATAGTTATCTAAACTTCATTAGCACACAGGCAAGTACACTTCCGATCAAAAGTTTAAGATGATCAGTTGTGTTGTGTAAATATGAGCCGAGAAGTATATTTAAGGTTGTAATATCATCACAAGTCAGTCTATATTTTTATGACTGTATAATATAAAATTAATTGCTTTCAGACTAATTAATAATATCGGAACCCGAAAATGGAGAAGTAACCGAAAACTTCAAAGGAAAATAAATAAGTCTAAAACCAGTTCTGTTAAAAATGTATTTAGTTGGAAAAATAAAAAGTATGCTAATACAACTAAATAAGGGTCTTGGTGTCAGATGTTAATAATTTATTATCTTTTAAAAAATTATCAACTGCATACAAGAAAGTGATATGGTCACTAGATAAGCTCAATCGCCATGTTTTCCGACAACAGCGTAATGTAAACATGAATTTGAATATAAATACATATATTATTGCGTTACATCTTTGTAGTAAAATTAAATTCTTAATTAATTTCTTAGAAAAGAAAAAAAAGAAAGTGATGGCTATTCATATGTTCTCTTGAGACTTTGGCAACAACGAATTAGGTATAGAAGGGAAGGTTGATTTTTTTAATAAATCAATAATTCTATATGTAAAATATTGTATATTAAAATATATGAGTAATTACTATTGTAGTTAATCGATTATAACATTAAAATGTATATCTGGTAAAACCAAGTAAATCAATGTCTCTTTCGAAATCTATCAAGAACAAATAGATTATTTACTTATTTTATAATATAATATAATAGAAACAAAACTAAATTAAAATGCAATTTCGTTTAATTTGAATGGTTTATTTTGGTTAAATACATTTATAATAACTAATTAAATAATCATAATCAATTTATTTGATGCTTTATAAAATATAAATATGTGTATAGGCTATATATAATAAAGCTGTGAACAATACATATGAATTAATCGACTAAACAATCACTTCCTTAATTGCAATTGATATATAAATTAATCGATTTTCATTATTTTTTACTGATTATTTTCTTTTTTAATTTAACCTTTTATTTAGTTTTTAATTTAAAAATTAAATTAAAATTCATAATAAGTAATCAAATTAGCTATAGATCAAATAGAAAGATTACTTCATGGATTAACTAATTGGGATTTATAGTAGTCCATTTATAATCCATCATTGATCATTTAGGATATATTATTATATTACTCTTAACTCTTATTTTTATTTAATACAGAGTCACAATAATGAAGTTTGCCAAAGGAATTTATGTTGACGGCAATACCTTTGAAGTAGCATAAAACAGTACATAATTAATTTAGAAAGTATGATATATAAAATTTATGATTTAAAATTTTCTCTACATATTGTTTGTAGGTTACCTTAAAATATATTTTTTATTTTAAATATAATTTTAAAGCACTACATAATTTCAAAACATTATTCTTACTTAATATATTCATCGTAAACGTTCTAAGTTATGTACTTTAGCATCACTAATATATAAAAATAAACGGTTAATAAAATGTATTTTTAAATTTCAAACTTTTATTTTCTTCGATACTGTTGGCAATCAGTTTATCATAGGTAGAAATAAAAAAGAAACATAAACATATGAAGAGTTAGTTACTAATACATAATATTTGTTATCAACAAATACTTATAAAAATAAAAATGAGAAAGTAGAGCTAAAATGGCTGAATTTTTCCGTGGTGTTATCAAGCAAGGTACTGCGCAGCCGCCAAATTTGTCGCCTTTTCATATATTGAACTTACTTCCTTATTTCAGACGATACCAGATGGTAGGATTATTTTCAGTCTATTGATAGTAACTATCAATGCCGGAGGTTTTTGTTGCTTATTATTATATCTGGTCTATTACATTGTTGTTTGTTCAAACATTGTTTTTGTCAGGTATAAAGTTATGTTTCAGATTTTGTTTAATCGTTACTGTTATCATTGTTGGCATTAATATCAGTTCTTCATATAAACCTGTCTGGTAATTATGTTTGAATAAAAAGATAAATGTATTGAAATATTTCTAACAATTTTATTAGAACCTTCACTCATTAATAAACAATCAATTAATCAAAACTTAAGACTATATTGTATTTATTAATCATCTATGAATCATTTCATAAACAGATAATACCATAGTTCTTTTTTAAGTCTAAATATTATTAATAAACAAGGTCATATTTATGCACATGTGCAATACACATGCGCAGACTTGTAGATGCATTTTTAAATTACATAAGTTGAGAGTAAATGTTATTTATTTATTTTTTATATTTAAAGATATTCTGGTTTATATTGACACTGATAGGTACCCATATAGAACAAAGGCCATTCATGATCTAAACATTGATTAGGTAGTTATTGTTTTATCACTAAATATTATTAGAGATTAATGTGCTAAATAACAGACCAATTGTTTAGCCTAAATCACATTTAAGTGACTCTGACAACTTAAATAAACAAGAGTAAGCCCTTTTCAAAGCATATATGAATTGAAAGGATTAGCATAACCAGAGCAAGATAAAATGTCATTGGAATTATGATAATGAACTTATGGCATTCTATTTGACATGTTAATCGGCATGACCCTTACTGCAGTCCATGCTACCATAACAATAAGTGTTACCTGGTCTTGCGGTTCACAACTGACGTGCAAAGTAAATATTTAGGTAATTCTTTGTTACATATATAAGATACTCTGAATATTTAAAACTTGTTTTCATAGATTAGAATAACATAGAATTCATTTGATTTGACTGTTATCAAAATAAACAAATATGTAAATCCTTAAATGTAGCTATAAATATAATGATCTATACATTCCGTAGATTGACTAATAACATGCATTACCAGGTGCAGTTTTTTTAACGTAAAACTATATTAAAAAGAAAAGTGTCATCAATAAATTTTATTTTATGACTCTACATGCAAGATAATAAAGTAAAATACCTGATAAAATGTTCCGACATAAGATCCATGTGTAGCGAGCGACAACGACACTGATGGCGCAGGAGGAGGCGGTTCACGACTGAGCGGCGGTCCGCCCCCCTCCACCCCCGCGAAGAGCCAATCAGATTCGGCCTCCCCCCACCCCGTCCCCCTCCCCACGCCCATTGTTACCTAATGAAGCCGCTGCTTCCTCCAAGTTCCCCTCCTACCGCTCCCCGTTGTCTCAGATATCGCACAAACTTCATTACCTCCACCCTTCTCCTCCACTTCCTTTCTCTTTTACCAGTTTCTAATTATGATAAAAGTCTTCCACACCTTTCGTATCGCGGTCCCTTCCGACCTACCCCTCAAGCATTGTTCCCTTTCTGTCATTTTATCCATTATCGAATGAAGAAGAATGAACTGAGTGAAACTGTCTTCGTGAAAAGAAATGCTATCTATAGCATTCCAAAAAATAATGCCTCACATAACTTTCTCTATACTAGGGTTTAGCTATGAATTGATTTTTATTATTGTCAGTAGTGAATTGTTAAGTCTAAGCTCAAATTGAGTAGCGTTACAAAACAAGAATTTGCGTAGTGATCTTCATAGTGAGAGGCCAATTCTTGAATGAGAGACAAAGTTTTTCAGTATTTGATTGAAATAAAACAAAATAAAATAAGTTATTAGCATTAAACTCCAATTGAAAATCTATAACTCCTCCATTGTATGGCATACAAAGAAATATTTTTAGAATTCAAGAACTTAGGTACAAAAAATATTATCAATTTAACCCGTTTTATTCCATAGCATTAAAAATAATGAAACTCTTATTGAAACGTTTGAAATGGTAGAAATATTTGTTTAACTAATTAAAATTAATAGATACAATACTAGTGTTTATTTTTCTGTTAACTAAAAATATAAAAAGTTATTGTATACACTAATTTTTAAGGTTAAATATTTTGGTGATGGTGGGAGAAAAATACGTAAATTTTTTAGCACTATAATAATAGATGCTAGAAATTAAGTCAACATTTATTATCAATAACTACCATTTAATTGTTTCAATTTGGTAACAATTTTTAATATTTATTCTTTTAAACGTGTGCCCCAATTTACCAATATACCATTTTTATAATGGTATTTCTACAACTGGAAGCAACTACATTTTAATTTTGCTGATTTACAAAATAATGAAATAATATTTAAACACCAATGATAAAATATGTATTAATAAGTGTGAAACGGAATAAAATATTATTAACCGGATTATGTTTATGTTGATTTATGTTATTTTGATAAGAACATTTTGGTACATTTTTTTTATCTAAAAGCTGGTATGGTAGAGGCTCGTTTTAATGCAATATCAATGCAATATTTAAATAAAAGTTCATTTAATTTAAGTTAAACCATTAATAATCAAATGGGAGCGAGTGTTAAACATCAATATTACTAGTGACGATCATCGAATCGTATTTAATATTGCTTTGCAATAACCAGATTCTCCCCTCGAGTACAGAGCTTTTGCGGCAAGGGTCATTGCTCATTCTTCACTGGCTTTTAAAGGCGGTAACGCGGATGAGAGAGAAGCGCCGGGAACTTCTGGAGTCCTGCTTTTTCCTTTACAGATGGGGGAAAAGCTCGGTTTGGACCATGAATGCAAATATTTTAAATAGGTATGTAAGTGTTTAAGATGTTATTTGACATTAAATTTAATTTTGTTTTTATTTTTTTCTACTTATTATTTTGTTGACATTTAATAATAAATAGAAAAAGTAGGGTAATACATCACCCTATTACCATTGCCTAAAAATATATGACAAAATATAATATTATTACACAATTATATTAAAGATTACATAATATTATATATTACACGATAGAAAAAAAAATATCACCTTAATAATCATTGGAGATAGAAATAATGTATGTTTTTTCTTTGTAATGATTGTTAGACAATATTTTTAGTATGGAATTATGCACTGCTAGCGAGTACTTGGGTTACTGAAACAATGTATTTTTATTTGTTTTAGAACTGTACCGACTCCTCAAACAATTATTAAAAATTTGATTCAATTGTGAATATCGGCTGTAATCGTCATAAAAACTACCCATAAAAAGTGAGTAAAATTCTCTCACAATTGTGCATTAAGGTCTATCTGATCGATCGATATGAGAACTCTCATGAAATTTAAATATAAATTATACAACCCTCCCATCAGGTTTATACGAGAGGGAAAAACGTAATATAATATAAAATGTTTGAGTTTCCGTTCCGTTCTAATTACGGAATATTTATTGATGGATTGATTAGGATTGATCCTGCTTTTTTCATGGAAAAGTGCAAAATAGTGGGGAAAAAAAGACTTTTCAGGAGAGGAAAAAAACCGATACTTTTTTTTCTTTCATTTACTGGTATTCGGGAAATATAGTAACGTGGAGTATCACAATCATACTAAAATTTTTTAAGTTTGACGGAAATACTCGTTATGGGGTCCCACGTTATGAGTCTAAATTACCAACTCTTGCAAAATGGTGTGTGAATAGCCTAGATCAAAAACGAATTTCAAAAAAGAAACAGGAAACTGAAATTACATATTTAATAATAATATACTTTATTTATTCTGGGATTGATCCCTTTAGAATAATATTTCAGGTGTCAAAATTAGGCTTTAGAGCCTTAGAGTAAAATACAAAATAAAAATGAAATTATGAAACGTCATAAAATATAATGAAAATAATGAATTTCAAAAGATAAAAATGAACGACAATAATTAAAAGAATATAATATATTCTGTTACTATCATGTTTGCTTGTTCTAATTTTATTTTATATTATAAAATAATAATAGTCAAGAGAATAAATAAAATAAAACGATATATCATATCTTCTGCTAATAAATAAAAAGAAAAAAAAATGATAAAAAATTAAATACAATTAAACTAAAAATAATTAATGAAAAGGTACAATTTATACTCATATACATATTTACAAGTATAAATAAAAATGTGAAACATTTAATACAGAAAAAATATAAACCAACAATATATATTTTTATTATTATCAAAAAGGTAATAATAAAAAATAAAATAAATTAAAACTACACTAACTAAACATAACCTTACTAATGAAATAAAAGGAAAACTAAAGGAGTAATGTTGATTATATGAGTCTATGTGTATACATGTTTATAGGTTTTTCGTAAATATTAAAACATCCAATAATATGTATATGTTAAGTATTATCTCTCTTTCTATCTATTTACATCTTATTTGAAACTTTTGTTATTCTTCCGAAGTTGGGCGGGCAGAAGGGGAATGAAGATACGGGATTTGAAGGTTGAAAGGGTATTAGAATTACGAATGAAGGAGGGAATAGAATTCTATAGGAAAGAGGTATGGATGAGAATAAATCTACCAAAGGCTGCGGTTCGATGGGCAATTACATACGTCTAAAGGCCGTAAGCGGGTATTCCAGGAATGTACTGAGGATTTAAATTGAAGGATATCTGAGATGTACGATGGACGGCGGGATTGGATAACTTAGTAGAGAAAGGAAGCCAGAAAATATTTACAACGGAAGGAGCGGTAAATCCACTTCAACTCTTCATAAAATCAGGTGACAGGTACCCAAAATATGAATCGTACAAAGGAATTAATTAACCGTATTTAAGACATGTGTATGCCTGGGATGATAGAGTAACTTTTTTTGTTTAAAAAATCAACCTTTTTCAATCCTTTAGTATTTTCTCAAAATCGAGTCGATTTCAAAATCAGATTGGTTTAACACTCATTGAAATGGCATAAAACGGGTTCACTCGATTAATGTTTAAACATTTACTTCTTATGGAAAGGTACATAAGAAGTAAATGTTTTGTTTATTTGAAGTAAACGACTGATTCTCAATGTTAATAATAATGAACAAGGGACAAATACAAATTATTAAAGTATACGGTAAATAATTAAAGGTGAAAAAAGAAAAAAATTGAGACAGAAGTTCGAATCAGAAAAATCCAAGACCGACCTCTTTCGACAGTATTAATATGAATGCTTTGTTATCATTTGATAAATATTTGTAATAAAAACGTTATTTTCGCTTCCAGAAACCATAAAATACGAATATCTGTAGTAGGTTTAAAGTTGTTTGTTGCGCGCTATATAACAAAAATTGCGCTTGTGATAACAAAAACTTAACGTATTATGTATCATTTTAAATATAATATATAAGGAATGGGTAGGAAATAAAGCTTCTACTATTCTTTATTTAATTCAACTGTCAACCTCTAGTGGTCAGAAAAGAACAGGGATTGAGTTTTATCTCATTGATCCATTGGTTAGCACCTTATATTTATTGGGTTTATTTACACCAAATATTTTAATGGGTTTATGTTGTGTGTTGTAATATGTGATGTACTGTAATGTATGTTGTAAATATACTAATAGCTGGGTTTATAACATTTCAATTTAAATTATATTAAAATTTAATCTGTTCAGCTATACGTTTTCAAAGTACTGTGCCAACATGTGTTAGATAAATTAAGTTGTGTATTTCATGGATTCCAGTCTAAAAATAATAAGACATAAACCCACGTTAGGTATTCGCTGAATACTCTTTCTAGATAAATAAACAGACCTCAATAGCTCCCCTCAGAGATGACTCCTCAACACAGATACATTCTCAGCTCCAATGTGGTTGTGTTATTCTAAAGACTATGCCACTGTTGTGATAGGGCGATGACAAGGCCTCACCCTTCCATACTGTGTTTCTTCACAAAATAAATCCTCTAGGTCGTTGGAGGATTCCTTTATTCCCGGTTATCCGTTGTTTTTTCTCACCTCGCCAGGTCCAGATGTCTCCGCTCCTTTGTAATCCTCTGTCTTCGCCGTCCTGACAATGGCCTCCCCCGGGGAGACCCCTTCCTCCTGCTCCTGGTGTCCCATTATAAATAACACACCCACATCACAGTTTATCGGTAGCTATTCTACTCCTACAATGGGCTGTTACCTGAGCTCAAGGTGTAACAGACTGAGGTGGCTAGGCGAGGGACAGAATTACAATTACTAATTTTCTTTTTGTTGTACGTTGCATATTAAGTGTGCATCGTACAACATTAAAAGGTGACGGGAAGGATGATTCCGCACTTAAAAATATCTAGGCATAGCTAATGCACTTTTCAGCAGGTTTATCATATCGAATTAAAATTTTAATGGCGGTATATTAGAGGTATGTGTGTTAGATTGGAAGAAAAACTATTTATTATCAAAATATAATTTTAAAACTAGCCACTTAAAATCATACGTAATAATTGAGATAGTAAATTCTTGACTTATTCTTATTTTTATCACACAATGCGAATGCTTTGAACTACCATTTTATTGATGAAAAGTATTCAACTTGCCCAATTCCATGTTGGGAATGAAAATGTTACTAAACTACATTTATTACTAAAATTGAGCTGTAACATTAAAAAATTAGTCCAGAGGATGAAAAAAGAGTGAATTGTACACGTATAATTGAACTTAATTGAATTGAATTGAAACGCCCTGAAGAACGTATTCCAGAAAAGTTAATGCACGATGATTTGACAGGTGAGCGTCAGTGAGGTATTTCGATAGGTGAAATTTCATATCAATTAAAATATTTTTCTAGTTCAAATTTTAGAAAAATAAAGTAAGAGACACTAAGAAAAAGAAAATTAAAGATAACTTCTTTATACAAGGAATATAAACAAAACCAACTTGTTGATATAAACAAGCCCACGATTTGTAGGTATATTGTTTAAAGGTGTTTCTGAGATTTAAGGTATTAGCTGATTTCTCATTTGGATACACAGCAATTAATTATTCATTGTTTTTGAATAGTGACGTCATATTCAATAAGGTCTTTTAGGTTTTTAGAGATAGAATGGGAAATAACAATAAAATGCAATAAAAAACTAAAATTTGTGGATACCCCACTTTTACTAGGGTAAAGATTAATCTGCGACTGGAGCAACAATAACTAATGAAAGTTTCAATTCCAATCAATCTGATTACAATTTTTTTCAGAAACGAAAAAGGTTGAAATGTTGTTTTATTAAACAATAAAAAATATGTACAGAGATAGTTAAAAACAATATTTAGTATCATAATTACTGCTTTGAGAATATTGTTTTTGCATGTGAAAGTTTTATTTTGACAGACATTACATAAAAAATAGATAGACATTAATTGTTGTGGTTCAAAACCACAGGAAATATTTTGCAAATCCAGCGATCCCGACTATTAATAATATTTATATACAATACGTGTTCCAGAGGTAAATAAGAATTATCTTGATCCAACAGATCTGATTGATAACAGCCAACAATTCTATGGGCTTTCTCTTCAAAATTTTAGATATAAATGAATAGTTTTAGTATTTATCGGATGGTGATTTTATTTTTTTTATGGGTGAATGTCAATATCGTACAATATGTAGATGATGACTAGAAAAATTGCTCTTATATTAACGTATGTAAATCCAATTTTGAGAACACAAATTATTAGTATTTGTAAAAAATGAGAAGTGCGTTTGATCAACGAGTAAGGTGATATGTAACTAATCCTATAGTAACTGTTACTGTAATTGTAAGTCAACCCTGTGAGCTCAGGAGCCCTTCTGGAGACAGTCTTTATAAAGTGGATACCCTTAGTTTGGAAAATCTGGTAATAGACTTTGATCTTGAACAAATACCCTCCTTGCTTGTCTACTATTTTTCAAAAACTGTACTTGCTTACAAAGTACTGAACCCCTAACACTTCATGGGTTGTAGCGGTACAGATTTTTAAAAAATAAAAAAATAATCGCAAAAAATAAAATTGCACCTGACTGAATATTTTGGCCATTTTTTTATTTCAAAGTGTTAGAAGGAAGGGAAGAAATATTCAAATATTATATAATATTGTCTACAATTTTGAAACAAAATCGAACACTATGAAAAATAGTTATATGAAATGAAATGAAATGAATGAAATGAAAAAATAACTTTATTCTGGGACATATGTCCCCTAAGAATAATTACAAGGTTCATACAGTGAGATTTTTATCTGGCGAGCGTTTACAAATTTTCAGATAGTAGAATGAAATTACATTGGTATATTGACTTTACTACTGTTTATAATGTTAATCAATAACTGCCTATTTATTTGATTACAAAGATGTGGAGGTTTGGTTATTCAATAAATTGGTTATTCAATAGTTATAGTGACCGAGTACTGGCAAAAATGATTTTGGAACGCCAGAAAACTATTGGTCGCAGAAAAGAAATAATAGGGAAATTACATCTCTCAAATTAAAAAACACATATGAACATATAAGATCATCAACATCAACACATACCTACCATATAAACATATAATACCTTATAATGCCATGTGGCAAAGGAAGGACACTAACTACATATTTAGATATATATTAATTCTGCTATTTATCTATTCAATGGAGGAGGTAAGAAAAAACAAAAAAATCATACCCACATGAGATCAATCTAATAATAACCATAATGACAAAAAAAGAGCTCTAGTTGATCTTAAACTTAAAAATAACCGTTTATTCAATGGTAAATTGTCATAGAATCAATATTGGAAGTATTTGGGAAAATGGGGAAAAATATTTGAATAATATTATGTTTTTTATGAGAAAACAAGAACTGCTTGTAAATAAGTAATAAATATTATTTATTTTTTTTAGTATTTATCTATCTATTTATTTATTATTTTTTTTATATATGTATACTTGAAGATTAAATATATCAATGAATAAAATACAGGCGTTCATGACTGGCAGGTTTTACGCCTTAATTTCTAAACAACCAACCGATGTTGAAAATACTAACAATGAAAAGATATTGTGGAATTATTCTGTCAACTGAATGGGTTATACTTAGTTTAAGTGAAATAAAACATCGCATTTTAGTGTTCCTTAAAGTACAAATAACCAATAACTTTTTTCGTTCCAAGAATACAACGGTTTAACAAAACAAAACTAAGCCGTGTAGGATATGACGTACATATAAATGGGATCGGGAGGGTTCGGGCGCTCTCGGTTGTTTCCGAGTTTTCAGTCCATCTAGATTCCTCTCTCTATTTTTTCATATCATATCATAGTTCATATTATACATTTTTTATTGCTACAACCATGTAAAATGGTTAATAATTTGAAATAAACAAAATTAAATGTGCTTTAGGTCATTTTATTTTAATGATGGTAACACCTAGCTAATATAAAAGATTATTCAAGATTACATTTATATACCGAGTTTATTTAAAATTTTTGGAGTCATTTTTCAGTAAATCGAAACAAATATGTAAAATCAGATGTATAAATTGGTAAATGTGGTAAGTCGATTTTATCGAAAAAGTTGCTGTAACATCCCGAAAATATTTCAGCTCTAATATCTACTTCAGTTTCATACTTTTCGTCTTTTAGCTCTAGCTAACTCTAACAGTCTACTGTTAAAACACACAGATGCACAGAGCAGTTTGCAGAACTGTAATTTGATATCGCAATACACCCTATTAATACATATTCTATATATAGGTAAGAGAAAGTAGCGATAGGCATGATTTGATCAGTTTTTTCCTCCAAATTGGAACTTTCAATGTTATTTTGGTTACTTATCATTTAAAGAGTACTATTGAGCCTGATAATATTTCATTGATGGTTTTCGAACCTAAAGATAATAGTTAAAGATAAATACTAATTAATAGTTACCGATATATATATATA
>NW_027106549.1:327844-344903 GCF_000696795.3 Halyomorpha halys
TGTCGAGAACAGTGATAATAAAAGTGAGAGTGCGTATATTTATCCTAGTTCGCTGAAAGTTATATTAGTTGTAATTTGACTTCTGAGTTGTGAGGGACTCTTTCTGTTATTATTGAGATTATTCTGTAACCATTAATGTAAGTGTTTAAGATAATATAATATGTATTGAGGTTTTGTTTATTCTTCATCTCTCTTATTTCTCCTTTTTTTTTTAAAAAAAGACTATAGCCCCTACATACTCAAATATTAACATTTTTCCAAATAATAAGAAATCAACATTTGTAAATTTATTTGGCAAATATTATGGAAACCGCTAACCCTACGTAGTCAAAAATTTAAAAAATCATTTAATGGCGCATTTAAAGGGCTGATAAATATATTTTATATTTCATTGTTGCCAAGATACAGTTATTCAAATGTAATAATTATTTTTTATTATTATTCAATGCCAACATTACCAGTGGCATTCATGAGGATGGCAGCTCTATCTTTAAAAGAAGATGAGGAAATAGGAGGTTTGTTTTGATGTTACCATGGTATTCTTTTCTAAAATACCAATCAGATAACACGAAACAATTATTTTTTATCAGAAAAATTAGGTGAAAAACGAATGTAAAGATCGGGGACATCGAATGTTCAAACAGTATAACAATGAGCCATCTAACCATACCTGTTGAGAATTATATTTCTTTGTTCCAGGCTAGGAGTAAATTGTGCCTCGTTGAAAAAGACCCGATTCTATAGAGACAAGAAGCCCTATAGGAGCTGAAATGAAATAGTTTGCAATTGAAGAGAAACTTTTGAAAAGTTTTCTGAAGCCCCTTCGAGAAATGACAGACACCTTATCTCTCGCTGTTTCCTGGATGCTTCCTAGAAGTCCCCCCGAGAGCCCTTCAATAGCAAACTTTTAAATATCAGTTTTCTTTACTTCGCACGCTCCCTCATGTCATTATCATGATCAACTTCTGTTACAGTCGGATGGTTTTCTTTCTTCTTTCATGAAATATTGCCATAAATATCATATTTTTATTAATTTAAGTTTAAAAATATAATATTATATTCTTCACAGGATAGTTAAGGTAATTAATTTATTGTTGATTATAAGAACTAAATTAATTCATAATGTTTTTTACTATCTAGTATTAGCGAATAGTTTGACCCCTTGGAAGTAGCATGTATGTTTGCTTCAATAAGATTTCTTTGAATTTTGATATTTTATTTATTGGTTTCTTGTTATTTAACTTAATTTTTAAAGTACGCTCTGCGGTTCAATAAGTAAAAGTGGGGGCTAGTCAGACAAATACTGGAGAAATCGGAATCTAATGATAGCTAAACAATAATTTTTCAGGGGATTGTGGTAGTTTATATTTTTGAAAAACATCTCATTGTTAGATTAATTAAAAAGTTATATTTATCTGATCGGCTTAATATAAACCAAGATACTTAATTGTCAATATGCAAAAAGAAAAAAGAAAGAATTATTAATACTTAAACTGCTCGTGTATCATTAAGACTGTGAGTGAACCTCGTTAAATACAAACATCGGCTCGCATGGACCCAGTCTAATAGGTTTGTAAATAGTCGAACTAACAACTACATCACAGATTTAATCTTTACATTTATATTTAATTGCAAAAATATAACAGAAGGAATCAAATAATTCTATTGCTTATTGTATGAAGTATTTACTTTTAGTTATTTAACAATAACCTATAACAGTGGTTCTTAAAGTTTAAGTTAAAACGTTATCAAACATTTACATGAAAGTATTCATTTAGATTAAATTAATAATTATAAAACATTTATAAAAAACTATATTTTATTTATTTATTTTAGAAAACACGAATATGCTTTCTAAGTAACATTTTAATAATAATAATAATATTTTATTTATTATGGAACGAGTCCCTTTAGAATAATATAGAGAAATCAATAGAGGAGGGCTGAGGAACCTCAGAGATACTTAAACAAAAAAATACAAAGAAATATAAACAGTCATTATAAAAAATAATTATAGGTTACTTTGTCACTTTTATCAGTTGAACAATAAACAAAAAAAAAATGAATAAATAAAAAAGAAAACGATGTAAAAATAATTAAGAATGATATAATCGTTATCATACATATTTAAAATTATATTAATTTACAATTTTATGGGGTCTGGATGTATAAGAAATGATTGAACAGGCGGGATTTAAAGGTCGGGAGGGTATTGGAGCGACTGATGTTGGAAGGGATGGAGTACCATAAGGATGAGGGTCGGAATGGAATGCAAGATCTATCGAAAGCAGCGGTTTGGTGGGCTCTTGTGTATAAATCTGAAGACCGGGAACGGGTATTGCGGGAACGAATAGAGGATTTGAATTGAAGGAGCTCGGAGATGTATGGAATGAGATGTAAGGACGGCGGGATTGGATGACCAAAGATGCCAGCAAATACTTACGACGGTAGGAAGGATAAAGCCACTTCAACTCTGCATAATAACAGGAAACAGAGGGGTCCCTAGGGATCCCGAAGATGAATCGTACAAAGCAATTTATCAAACGTTTTAATTTCGCCTCCAGATCCCCAGAGACTCCCCCATATACTGTACAGCAATAGTCAAAATGTGGAAATATTAGCGAAGTGACTAGGAGCCAACGAGTTTCAAATGGAAATGGGTGGCGCAGGTAATTTAAACCTTTCAAAGTTGAAAGGGTACGATGGGAGATATTGGATACATGGCTTTTCCAGGAAAGTGTTTGATCAAAGGTTATTCCCAGGTTTTTGATGGTGGGGTAAAATTTGATGGGACTATCATGCAGGAACAGAGTTGAAATATTAGGAACAGTTTTAAGGAGGTGATTGGAGCCTATCCAAATCTACTTGAAGTTTCTCTGTGGCTGGTAATAGGTCAGAAGGCGGAAAGGACAGGTATATTTTATGGTTTATTATTTCCTTTATAAAAAATAATAATACAACTAAGGCTGTCGTGGATTTTTAAAATAATTTCAGCGCGCTAAACAAAACAAAAATGTTTATGTAAGTAATTTATTCATAAAAACTTAATTCATTCATTAATGGAAGTGAATTTTTTTTGTATATTAATTCGTGAAAAACTAATTGAAAATACAGACAGTTTAAATAGGATGTCTCCGTATAAAATTGGGACAAACCAAAATATAACTGTATTGATAATGTTAACGAGGAAACTATATAAAAATTAATGCCTCAAGGTTGGGAAAAATACTCTGAAACGTCAAAGACAACCGAAAAAATAATAGAGATAAAAAAAAAGCAAGAATTAGTTTCACAAAAATTTATTCATTGTATATTTTATTGTCTTTAAGGGAAGTAATATTGTTGTTCATATCATTTCTAAACATTCTAGAAACCTATAATTTATTAATTCATTATCAGTAAATTTGTTAATTTTTTTAAAAGTTTTATTTTCATTATTATTTAATTGTTTTCATAGAACACTTTTATGTTGTTAAAAATCTTGGAGGTAGAAGCACCATACTAAGTTCAAATAAATGTTCATCAATGGTATATAATCATCAAGTAAGTTATTATAATACATAAATTAATAATATCTACTATATAAATAAGATATCAAATTTCAGAAAGCTATAATTAGAGGACAGTTGGGTTGTCCACAGCCACTGTCTACAGAAAATGAAGTCCAATTTCAAGAAGTTTTTTTTTTCATTGTTGAATCCGCCGGCCCTCTAAACATTCTTGTTTTAATTTAGTTGTTTTTATTTAATCAGTTTTTGACGATGTTCTGTTTATTTCAATTATTGGTCAATGTCTCGATATTTGTCACTAGCCGATAGTCCTTATCTATTATATGAATATTATTCAATATCAGATAATGATAAACTAAGTTGTTGAAAAATCTTAATTTCATTGCTATCTAAGTTTATATCAAAACTCACTCCAATCGAATTAGAAATCCTTGGTCTAAGCAACTTTCTACGTATTGGCATCTGTATTAACCTTCTGAACCAACAACAATAGAAAGACACAATTCTGATTTAATGATCCTATTCAATCATTAAAACAGAAAACTGAAACGAATGCGATTGTAACCTTGTAATCGAGCAGCAATCGTTAATCTGGTGAAGGTGATATGTCCATTGGTAACCTCGGGGGCAAATAGCAACTGAAAAGTATTTTGATTGCGAACAGAGGAAGGAGGGCCGACAAAGAGAGAAACCTCCATGACTCGGCAGGATAGAAGAAAGGCCGACTCCATTCCGTTCTTTATCCAATTCTTCCCATACCTTTCTTCAGGCCTCCCGATGGACCAGAACAGGCCAGCACCGTGAAAACCCCACCCGGCAGAGAAACTACAGGATTTTCTTTAGCCTCCATTGCTCTATTTACTTCTGCCGGATCTTTCTTAGAACAATCCCAGTTCCTTGATCTGGTGAAAGGGGTGAGAGCTCTGGCTCACATGAGGTGAATGAATTGCGCACATTTATTAGACTACTTTCAAGAGCCAGTCACTGGATCTCTAATCCGAAAGGTTCACGATTGCGCTATTGTTATATATCGACGTCAGGGTTTTCATTAAAATGAAAACACTGTATTACTTACTCGTTCTAATATAGTGAAATCTGAAGTACACATTTCCTGAAGTACATCGCGAATGATCGACAATAACACCATGCTTTGAAACTTTATAGGTGCTCAATTACAATTCAAAACAATTTAATTTCTCATATTATTATAAAATGAAAATAAGAGAATGAAAAAAAAAAATGAATAACCTTGAAACATAATTCATATAACATTGAATGTGGAGAAAAATATAAGAAACTAGATCATCCTGAATTTATTAAACGAATTTTAACTTAAAAAAGCAGAAACACCATGCTTTAACCATAGTAGTCTTCAAGAAGATAGAGTTTCCCTTTTATTATTATTATTATTAATTTATTGATATTTACAACTGTAATACAAAATATATACATCAAGTAAATTTGATGTGAGTAATATATAAAGTACAAAGGCTTGATACAGTTTTGTGGAGAATTTATCCATTGAGAAAACTTCTAAACATTTTCCCTAAATTAGGAAATAAATACCGAGGGCAAGCTTCTGTTTTATATGAGGAACAGCAAAAATAAATTAATAATAACTTTATGTAATTAACAATTTAATAATTTTAAAATCAATAAAACAAAAAATAGCACAAGGAATTATACACTACATTATTGTATTTAGTTGAATTAACTAACCCAAGTTTTTGACAACAATATTTAGATAAAGGATTAATAATTTGAATAATTAGAATGTAGCTAGGAGGAAGAATTAATGGGAATATTAACTAATTGAGAGCAGAACTGGAATAAGTAGAACCAGATGAAATTAAGAAGTCATGATTGTTAACTGAGTAAAAAATATACATGAAATCGGAATGAACCATGATTCTATTCTTTTTTTTTCAAAATTATGTTCAAAAAATTCACATCAAATTATTCAAAAAATACTAAACGTTTTTAGTAATTAATGTGTAAGTGATCACCTAATCGTTTGGAAGGAATAGGAATCACTGAAAGATTTTGGCAAATCTTTTTACAGGTTTTGAGGAAATTAATTTTTATGGGGAAAACTTGTTAAAAAGAGGTTGGGAAACTGTGTTCAATGATGTTCATACGGAATTCTTAATAATTCAACTTATAAATATAGCGGTAATACGTTCACTTGTTAAATTAACTGGAAATAAGGAAAGCTTTGAAAATAACAAATAATAATAATAAGATATTTCCAAAAATGAAATAGAAGATAAGATCATAAAGAAAAGGCAAAAAATATTACACAATAGTTTACTATTAACTATTAATTATATTGTTAGACATGGAACAATTAAAATGTTTTTCGGAATCATCATCCAAGCCTAAAAACAATTGATAAATTTGTGGATGGTTATAATACGTACCGAGTATCATCCTCGGGAGTCCTGTAACAGCTTCCTAAAATAAACGGATTAAAGCCACGGACGGACAGATATATACACATTTTTTGGGGCTTTTGGATTTCACGTATCTTGAAACGCAAAAAACTCATTTTTTTTTTTCGAGTATTGGATATTTTTTTCTTCTTCGATCACAAGTTTTAGTAAATGAGTTAATAAAAATGAGTATTAGCTCCAGGGCACATATCATCCGAATGTTAATTCCGGTAATTTCTTTTTATTTAGGATCAAGAGCTTTAGAATTATGTAGCAACAGTAATAGAACCTTGAGTCTAAGTTTGAACATACTTCCCATTCACTACAAAAAAATTAGTGTACACTACAATAATCAGACCAATTTGGACATATGGAATTGAGCTCTGGGGCTCTACCAAACCATCAAACTCCTTTCGCATCCAATCCTTACAATCCAAAATCCTACGTAAAATCCTTGATACTCCTTATTACGTTACAAATAAACTCATTCACAAAGACCTTAACATCCCATTCGTTGTAGAATTGGCCCAAAACAGATCTGCATCTTTTCATTCCAAACTCTTTGACCATCCTAACCTATTAATTCTTAATATTTCATCCTTAACAATCTCTGATAATCCTCCGAGGAAGAAGAAGGCCACGGGACCTTCTAATTTAAATTAATATTTGAAGTACCACCGATGAGTGGTTCCTTCCCAAGATTTTGAAGTGTATATGAAACATACAACATATTTACTTATTGTGTTATTTTGTACAGTTGTAAATTACATTAAAAAAAAAAAAATTAAAAAAAAGTTTGAACATAAGAATATCAAATAGAGATTTCAAGATGTCGTTAAGAAGTTTTAGTACAATCATTTAGCATCTGTTATATATATTAGTCAACTATAATTTTAACTGATAAAAAATCAATTCAATGGTCAAGTTAAAACCTTAATCGTTACCTGACTGGGTCGTTGAGATCACACCTGGTAGGTCGGTGACGGTGCAGAACAGAGCCAGTCGATGGAGATCTATGCTTTATCTGTAAATCCTGTGAGACATTTATCCAGAAAAATGTATATATATATCTGCGTACTTAAGATATATAATTACATAATTAGTAGAAAGCTAGTTGATCAGGTTGATGGTGAAATTTTATGAATATAGTAGAAGAAAGGATCAGAAACATATTATAAATTCACGAATTTTAATTTAAAGAAAAATATAATTTTCATACCTACAACATAAAAATTTGGATTTTATATAATACTTATGGATTTTGAGGAACACTTATAAATTTTGAGGAATACTTCTGTATTACTCAAGTATTTAGAGTAATGTTCATTTATTTTTAATCAATCTTATGTTGATCTAATTAAATCCTACCAACCCACCAAAAAATGCTATGCATATTAGAAATTGTACAATAAAAATCATAGATATTAATTTAACTTATATATTAAATAAAAATTAAAAGAAAATGCAAAAACTTTATATATATGTAGTATGTTTATATTAATATATGAAGAAGTTAGAATTATTACACCAATAATTGGTTCTTTTATTTTTAAAATGTTTTATGTTGAAAAGAATAATTTTGAAATATATTCAGTAGTATGATTTGATTAAGGTTTGTATTCTTTTAAGTTTTCTTAAGTCGGTTATATTTTTCAATCACTTATTTTCAGTAATTTTAAAGTCATATGAATATTGATAAAAGAACGACGTTAACCATTTAGACTAAGAATTTTATAGATTAACTGAAGTTGAAAGAATGGGTATTGGCCGTGACTTGCACAGCCTCACCTGTGAGTTGTTCACTACCACTTTTTTTATTTTGAGAAGGTCCTTACGTTCTCTATATTAGGACAGGAAAGACCGGATATTGTATAGGTTACCAACATATTCCACCCAAAATAGGAGTGTTGAGATTTATTCTGGGGGTCCGCCACAAAATAAATGTCCACCCGCCCAGGCCGGATTCGAACCAACACTGATTCTAAGTTTGAGGCTCAACGCGATCGGCCATCCACGATCAGATGGAGAGTGATATGTCGTGTCTTGATGTCGACCCGCACATCCTTCACAGTCATTTGAGAATTGGTTTCAAGAATTCATTACCTAACTGGGACGTTCTTTGCATTAGTCAATTGAACATTGCTTGAATTTTTACTTCTTTTAGGCATATCTACAAAGTAGGACTTTATTCATTGTTTTATGTGAGCCATGGCTAAACTCATAAAGATTAATTTTTAAGGTAATCGTGGATGTCTAATACTAGATTAGCTTTTCATCATGAGATATCGCGAACTGTTACAGCTTCCTTCCGGCTTTATCAATCTCCACTTCTTGAAGAACCTATGTTACTTAAATATCTGGACTAAGATGAGTGTAACTCCTCCGGCTGGATGACCAGGGTGAGTCAGTGAACCAGCTGGCCATTCCCAGAGCACCTGGGGATGACAGTGCGGTATCATAGCCTTCCCTTCCAGGCTGTTTGTTCTCTCCTAATCCCACTTGGGGCACAATGGGGACCTCTTACACCTGATCGGTCCCTGGGCCTATCACTGTGCTCCCATTGTCTGTATGTCTTATTCCATTAGTGCCACAATCCTTGTCCTCTTTCCCAATAAGGTATCTCGTCGCCAATCTCACCCCATACCTCAATGTGTTACTAATCTACTACTGTATTGAAGTTTTAAGGACATTTCGTTTCGTTTGTGCCAGTAATGACCGAGCACCGTCTCTAAATTAACTTCCAACTTGAAATAGCATTAATATTTTCAAGTTTTTTATTTAATTTAATAGTTTAACGAATACAAATGTAATATAGACATAACTATTAAATAACAGTTTTTAGAAATGCAGTAAAACGAATATATTTATTACTGTGAGTAAAATCACCTGTAACATATTAAAATTTATGCAAAAATTCTTACGCATATTCTCTATTAAATCAAAAAAGTTTTATAAAACGATATAGTTATATTGTTACTAATATAAATTATATTTTGTGAATGTTGATAACGAAGTCCGAAATCTCTATATAGGAGAAAACTGCGTTTCAAACTTTTGCAAAATTATAAACTCAATCAAATTATAACTACTAAACTACTCCCTAGTTTTTCACTTTAATTTTCACCATTTTTCCAGCGTTAAACCCGTTAATTTATTTCTCATCTCTCATGTAGTATGTCAATGTAGTGTGTCGCTCTCTATAGGTAAGGTGTTCAAATAAAATTACGCTTTTGTACAAGTTAAGGTAGTGTCGGTAGGTTGTTCTGGGTTCAATAGACCTTGTAACTTTTAAGCTTTACTAAAATTAGTAATATATTGAAATTTATTAAAATAAAAAAATATGAAAATTAGTGAAATTTACTGATATATAAAATAAATAAATAAAATACATTTTTCCCGTTTTGACCCATACGCAGAGTAAAATGAGGAACCAACATTAGTTCAATTTTAGAGCAACTTATTACACTAAAACAGTCTAATGGGATCTAATTTTTAACTTTGGCATAGCTTACCAATTTAAATCGCCTTGACTTAACTCACCATTCCCAACTAACACCTTATTCAGCCTTTATTCGAGAAGTTCTAATATAAACATTTTCCATAATTTTCTTCGCTGTTACTCATCCTCATTTTTTGGGTAAGAAGCCACGTTTCTTGAATTCGAGTTATTTCATAAAAATTAAAGGAGCCTCTGCGTCATTCAATCCCAAGAGTACATTCCCGAGAATGTTATGTTAATACTAAATGAAAATTATGAAAATAAAACTCATTCACAGCATCTTGTAACTGATAATATGTACATTCAATGGCACATACATTATTTGAACAGTAGTCAACATACATCACACAAAAAAGCCTGAAAAGTACCAAAACATTGTCATTGAGTATATAAATAATAATGTGAATTGTGGATCTCAAAAGTGATGGGAATGAGTCCAGACGACGTCGAAACACGGGGAGGTATCTACCGATGAAGTTTTTCCCGAAGAAGGGAAACCATTTAACTATGATATATAGCTCTTCCCCATTTCACCCAGCCTTCACATTTTGTCCCGTCTTCCCTCACGTAGGAAAAAAGTATATATACGCTTTTTTATAATAATATAATTCCTTAACGCTTTATCATTAGATTATTGATTGTACCATTTTTAAACACTGATTTACCGTTTAAGTAGTGTGAATGTGTGAAGTTGGCGTATCATTTGGTGTAAATTAAGAAACATTTGAGATTTGCTTCTTTTTTAAGTTCTAGTGTTCTTGAAAAACGCTTCCAAAAAGTGAGACGCCAGGTTCACCCTGTATCTTTGTCTAAGACATAAACAGATTTTGCTAAATTTATAGTTCTGAAAGAGTTTTGTAATATAAGATAAAAACGTTTTTTAAAATTTAATACTGACTCCATTGCATTAAAAGATAAAAGTGAGACACTAGCCGAGATTGCGGAATTCTAGTCCTACTAAAATACATTGTGTATAGCTTTTTACATAATGAAACTATTTTCAAAGAGCTCTAAGCGCAATTTTTAATTTCTAAACTTTATTTATTGATAAATATTGCAATCTGCCATTGTTGGGCAATAGGTAATAGTGATCACATTCACACTAAAATAAAAAAATAATAATAACAATAAAAACTAAATAAAAAAAATAATAAAATAAATAAGTAAATGAAAAAAAAGACATGAATATTAATAAAATCTCTCTCTAAATATATATAAGCAAAAAGGATAAAAATCAAACTACTTACATATATTTATAATAATGATAATAATAAAATTAAAATAATTACTAAGCCATATTTGTATTTTTATATACAATATTTACACTATCGACCTGAGGATTTCCGAACCCACTCTATCTCCCACGTGTGAGGGGTAGAGCAGGACTCTTTGAGATCCCAGAGCATCCCTCTCACCGCGTCACTGGTAATGAGCCAGTGGAAGCTGATTAAGTTCGCTAAGTTTCTGAATTTCAAAATGTTGCCTTTGAGTACCTGTTATTATCCATAGAACTTGATAAAGAGCTATCAGACTCGAAAGTTAAAACATTTCTTGGCTTCAAAATACGAAGAGCGATAACGTTTTTATTTCGCATACAGAGACAAACTAATAATTATCAGTAGAACTCCACAAAGGGATATCAGGCTCTTAACAAAATGTTATTATTTATTATTGAATACAAATGTTCATTGTAGCGACTTAAAAAATGTCCTTATTTCTAAGTTAAAGCAGCTAGAACTTATTTGTTTTGTATCACAGTGGTAAAAGTGCAAATCTCGACGATACTGTATTAGGTATCAGAGATTTATTTCAGAAGGACCAGAGCTCCATTTCGCTATTTTGGTTTACGTATAGGAGTCAGTTTTCATTGTTTATACAATACATATTTTTTATGCTCACTTTGCAGGACTGACAAGAATGACGTTCTGATGCCAACTGACTGTCAGTTTGTTACTATTTAGAAACCTTTATTGACCGCCATCCGGACTATCTTCCTCCAATATAAATAAATATGTTTGTATATGTATTTTATTTTTGTTTTCTTATCTCTGTAATATTCTTTTCTAATCTTTGTTTTCCAAACTGCTTCATAGTGAAAGATTTAGACTCTTATGTTTCATTTAATATATATATATATTTATTATTATTTTTTATTCTATAACTGAGATATAATAACTCCTTGTATATTTTTCTTTCTTTCAGTTATCTTTTTTTAATTTTTTCCTCATTGTTTACATGTTTCCGTATCATAAATTAAAATTTTATTGCGTAGAGCTGAAGCAAAACATATTTGCAAGGTGCTCCTCCCAAAGTCAATTGAATACTGACCTTTATTATTATCTACATCAAACAATTAAAAAAACATAATAAAAAAGTCCGTATTTATGTTATTAAATCATAATTTTGAAAATTCCAAATTTATTTACTGTTGATTGCAATAACAAATCCATTAATTCATTTTAGAATAATTAATGGAAACAATGAGTATTTTAAAAATAAATTTTGACAAAATCTTTTAGGATCGAGTTGTTGTCTTGAAATCCACTATACGTATTCAACAATGTAAATTGCAAAAATAAAAAAACAAAATAAAGGACAATTTCTAATGTGTGGTAAAATGTTTAGCAGATATGGTAACATTTCTTATTAATTTGAAAAATTACTGTTTCAATGATGTATCATAAATTTTAACAATTAGTTTAACTAAAAAAACGAAATCCTGTGATCGCTGCCAGAAATGGAGTTTACTTTTATACAATGGAGCAAAGCATTGCCAACCTACTCTTTTTTTTTTTATTTTCAAGTCCTTTAGAAAAGGAAAAAGTATTATATAAAAGAAAGATGTTCCTGATGCGGTCAGGATAACTCAAATTGTATAAAAAAAAAAAATATATTGTGAGCCAACGTTTCACCCCACTTTACAGAGCTTCGTCAGGTCTTTCTGAATGACGGTAGCGAAGGAATGAACAAAAGTATTAATGTGAAGTGTTTGCATTTACAATCATAATATTTAATTAAATACTAAATTGTGGTAAATTTTTATTTATATATTATAGTTTTTATACATTAATTTAATATTTATAAAAGCTTTTCGGTTTATTATAAAAAAAAGAAGTTATAATCGAACTCATTATAGATTCATCAGACTTAAAATATATTCAGAAAATAGAAACAACATTAATATATAGCTATCAGTAACAGTCGGCTTACATTTGTTGTCAGTTTTCAATAAATTTCAATTTTAATAAATTCAATGTCTCCTTCCACCTCCTAAATATGAAATACTATTAACTTGGACTATCCTCATATACATCATGACTTAACAGATATAACCTATAGTAATACGAAAACACAGTCCGTAGGATATCCTCTTGGAATTATATCCAAGGAAGGTCGATTACACGGTTTACCAAAAGCAGAAAGAGCCCGAGAATAGAAATTTGTGAGATGGAAGTGAGGTTATAAGTTAGAGCTAAGTTATAAAGAATGTGAGAGCTAGCGTGGGCGTAGCTGGGGGTCCATAACGAAGGAGCTGGTACCCTGCTGTGATGCGGCTCTTTGAGGATTACCTCTCTTCTATTTACAAGGCTAATTACAGCCACCTCTTCACTTCGTAATAATCGTCTATCAAAATTTAAATATTAAAAGGGCAATCTTGTGAAGAGTTAATTGTGAATTATCTGTATAATTTTTTATCCCAAAAAAATAGTAATGACTCCAGATCCATTATTGTTTTACACAACGTAAACATTGTTAATACTTTATCATTATAACGGAATCAATAAATATCAGATCATTTTCATGATATTCAGTATGTAATAAATTTTTGATAGTTGCTTCATTTAACTTAAAAAATGAGTAAATGTCATGTGGTGGTTAAGATAGATTCCTACAGAATCTAATGCTTTGCAATATTTTCAACTTTTTTCCTATTTTTTTATTTATTATCAGATCGGCCTGGTGGGTATTTTTTTTTTAACAATTGATTATGGGGAGTGGGGGTATAGTGTCATACAAGAGACACCTCTAACTATACACAACGTTATAAATAAAAAAAAAAAAGATAAAATAAATAGATTAAAATAAAAGTAAATAACAGTTTTTAGTATAAATAAAAGTAAAGTCAATAACAAAAACAATGACATTTATGGATTTAACGAATTAAATAATTGACTCCTAATGGGGGAAAAAAAGATAGTTAATTTAAGAAAAAGATGAAGAGGAAAAAAAATTAAAATAAAATTTTCGCAAGTTGTAGGTTAACTTTCGGTGACTTGAAGTGGAACTTCATGAACCTTTTTTTGATGTAATCCTCTATTGTCTCTATTTGTAATTCCCGATGCAATTGGCTGTAACTTTTTTCCAATATAATATTATTCCTTGAATGACTAAACTGGTTTCAATGAAGTTTTCTATTAGGAACTTATAGTACCTACATAGAACATACATCTATAAATATTTTTAAAAAGTAGTTTCTATCGCACTTAACATAGAATCACATTTCTGGTGGTTCTATAACTATTACTATATAGTTACTTAATTTAATAAAGTAACGAATTAGATTTTTTTCCCTCTATGACTCCTAACTGTAAATCCTTGTAAATTTTGGTAATCTATTTTTCTCTTCTTACTCCAAAAACATTATATCATTTTGATATCATTCCAAAGACATTTTGGAAGCTCTATAACATTTCTAAATTTTTGAAGACCCGCGATTTTCGCCCAGTTTAATTAATTAAATTTTCCATTCCTAAAAAAAAGTCTATAATTTAAAAAGAAACAAACCACACTAACGCGGGTGGTACCTCACCATGTAAAGATTATTCCAGGATTATTATTATTTTTTCTTGATGATAAAATTGATTAAATTTTTAAATAAATATATAGGATGATGGTAGTTTAAAAAGAACAAAATATATACTGTTCAATTGCATACGGGGTAAAACCTGACAGTTAAAGAAGTTGTTAACCTGTAGAAAAATGTATAAACATATTAAATAATACTCTAACATTCTGTTAGGATTTATTCGTTTAGAAATTATGATAAACTTTTATGCATTATTTGTATGTTCGTGTTTTAGTGGTAATTAAGTTGGTTAGATGCACAAAACTAATTGTGATGTATTAAATTTTATATCAATTATTTCGGGGTTAATTATACTTCAACACGTAATAACGGTATATCGGATCGTCTTAGAGAACACGTGCTACTACTCTGCCTTGATGTTTTAGTAGAAGGCCATACGTTAGAGGGGAAAAAAGTCAAAGACAATAATGTCAGAATTAAAGAGGACTAGAGAAAAGAAGCTTACATCTAAAAGTGTTAGTAGGATTTGTGATATCAGTTAAGCATCAGCATTTGTATTTATCTTCATTAGGAGATGATTTGTGGCTGACTGGCCTAATAACTCATTCATTTAATTTGTTTATATTAGTTAATTGTTTTTAATTGCTGACTCAAAATGCAAACAGATTTATGAACAAAAACAACCGTTGGAATCTAAAACCACTTCAAAATACTGACTATCGTAAAGTGAGATGAAACGAGTGCCACGTGGGGTGAGAATAGGCCAACAAGAAATTCAGTGAATAAGTGCTCTCTAGTGGCTTGTTATTAAAGCTGGTAGTTTTACCATTTACCACGGCACAGTGGTATGGTTGTGTAAATTAAGACTCCTCTACAATTACATTTCTCCACTACCGTCTATAAGATTATTAAAATCATTTAGAACAATTCACTCTTTTATCACTTTCTAATAATTTGTAAGAATAGTTAGTTCTCATGGTATAAATAATTAATTTCACGAAGGGTAACGTATTATTTTTAAAAATAAATTTTATCCAATTTTAGTCTCCAAAAAATTTATATTTCAATGACGGAAACGTCGGACCTATAAAGAAATATAAATTGCTTTAAGGCTTTTATTGGATAAAATTTATTTTATTTAAACAATAATAACCAGTCTCAAGAAAGTATAAGGATTATATATGAGGGTAATATATTTCTATGCACATACAATCCGATGGTTTATTTGTGAAGTTTCGTTATATAAACTTTTTATTTTTTGCTGCTATGCACATTCACATTATCAAAAAGTAAGTTCATCTGGCGAGATTGTGCTTCACATTCTTTATTTTATTTTTTTACTTTCACTTACCTGTATTACACCTGTATATGAAAGATATAGTAAAAGGAAGTATTGTGATCTTGAAAAATTTCTAATTCGAGTTTTTGGTGGTCCAAATAATTAAGAAACAAGTGTGTGTGTGTGAGACAACCGAGCTCAAAAATGAAAAGTTATCCGTAACTGATATTCCATATTTAAGAAACATTTGGTTGTTGCATGTATGATCAAAACTAGGGGGGAGCCATGATCAATCGGGGGGCGGGGGGAGGAGCGAGCCATAGTCAATCAGGTTGTTCAGCACAGAAAAGGCGAATGATAGTAAAATGTAAAAAAAATAATATATTACTGTCGCAGTGCTTTATTAGTTATTACAATTAATATTTCCTAAACAAATTTTTTTTTTATTAAATTAATATTTTTTTTCACTTCTAGGAGGAGGGGAGCAACTTCCCTATTCTGCCCTCTCTCCTAGATACGCCCAGGCCTAATAGGGTTAATACTGCAATTTTTTCAATAAAATTGATCTACCGGTGTGTAATTTTACATTAACGATTTTCTCATAAAGACAACGATTTTGATTATACTTGGTATACTAATGTTAATTTCAATGATGATTAATATCAGCAAGGTCTTATCATTATGGAAATAATTATGAGGCTTAAATGTCGAATGTTAAAAAAATTTCCCAAAAAGTACCTTTTATATTGTTTATTTCAAATAATTAACATTTTTCACATCATTATTATCAGTAATAAAATATAAATTAATAATAGCTATGAAAGAATTTGATAATTAACTAAATTGAAAAATAGACAATGCAAAAAAAAATCGGAGATAGCCGAGCGTGTCTGATCTCTCCCGAATCCAATCATATTCATACACGGCTTGCTTATATTTTGTTAAACTGTTGTATTGTTGGCTGAAACAAATTGAATAATCATTATGTGCACCTCCAGAAACCATTTCGAACTTCCATAGGAATTATTATTTTTATTTTTACAGAAAAATTTATTGTTTGAATTTTTTCTTATAGGGCAGTTAGTGAAAGCGCTAATCTCGCCAGATTTTTATTTAGTTTCAGAGGCGTATATATTAGTTTTTATTAACAAAATATAATTTTTTGTAATTACTAACAGCTTTATAATCAAGAAAATTATACCGTTTTGAGCTTTATCCATTTGAACAAATTTTAATTTATCTTTTTAAAACATGTTACAAATAAAAAAGATTGTTAATCGGTAGTGTTTCTTAAAAAAATATCTGCCAACAATATTATATTTATTATTCCATTAATTTAATGATATATTTAGTCATTGGAGAAGATGGTCGAGGGGTGCGGTCAGCAAAGAAATAACACAAATAAAAAAAAATATTTATTTATGCTGACGTTTAGACCTGATTTTCAGATCTTCATCAGGGCTATAAAAACAAAAAGACAACAACCATAATTTAGAGAGAAAAAAAATTATATAAATAAAAATAAAATAGATA
>NW_027106549.1:345194-350891 GCF_000696795.3 Halyomorpha halys
TTATTTATCTATTTTATTTTTATTTATATAATTTTTTTTCTCTCTAAAGGATGGTTGTTGTCTTTTTGTTTTTATGTGAAGACCTAAAAATCAGGTCGAAACGTCGGTATAAATAAATATTTTTTTGTTTATTTATGTTGTTCCTTTGCTGACCAATCTCGACCATATTCTCCAATTAGTAATCTACGGTCAACTATATACACCTCATGATATATATATATTCATTTTTTAATTTTTATTTATTTTTTTTATCTTATTTTAAGCTAGATAAAAAGAAATGTATTTAGAAACTATTATCCGACATGGGTTCGGGAGCTGAAAATTCACTCAGTTAAAGCCTCATCGGTAGTGAGTGGGGTGTGCTACCCTTCCCTCTTCACACATCAGGGCAAAATGGATCAACAAATTTATGACTGCATGCTTCAAGGAGCGTCTATTCTTCTAGGACTATTTATTACACGGTGAATATTGCCAACCTGCAACTGTTAATAGCCTCAATGAAACGGTACTACCAGCCCCCTTTTTTTATTACAGTTACAGTTACTAGGTTTAAAATATTTCTGTAATATAAAGCGGTTGTTAAGTATGTTTCATCTTCTTCTTAGTGATCGTTAATGTTTAATCAAGCATACATAATTACCATGATTCAGTCAGGATCGGTGTTCAATTTGATGATCAATATCAATTAAATAACATATATTGAATTTAGGTTTAATGAAGGAAGGTAAAAATTGTTAAATAGTGTGCCCAAGAGCATTTAAATTAATTTAGTGCTTAATATAAATATAATATTTAAATTGACTGGGCTCAAAACATATTTCTTTGTTACCAACTTTGAATAAATGGAATTAATTAATGTTAAATGAATGACTGCAGGTAAATATTGCCAAGCCCTATGTAATAATAATATCAATTATTTTATATCAAATATATCATTAGAGATTTCGCTTTTTGAAGGACTTTTTACAAATCTTCAATTTTTTAACATTTTGGATTCTCAAATTGTTGGGAACTTTAATAACATGATATAACAGCATCGATTTGATTTTTAATTCAAACAAAACATTGTATTGATGAAATACCAATTTGTTAACTTAAAAGGTATTAGTTTTTAGTTTTAGTTACTTTCAGAGTAAACATTTTGACCACAATTGTCACATTTTTTATTAGGTTTTTGAATAACATTTTTTTTTCAACTTTTTGTGTTTTCAAATTATTAAAGAGGGGAGGGGACGACGGAGGAGTAACGACGTCCGCTGTTCGATATTACCAACTTGATATTGATATACGGTATTACAAGTGTGGTAGCTATGAGGAACCGAATAAGATATTTTGTTTAAATATAGGAAAGGTTATTGTATTTTGTCTTATTACAGTGTCTTCTGCTGTAGATCAGTTCTTAAAAAAAAACAATTGTTTTTTCTCTGTAGGTCTTAACTTTGCAAACAATGAAGTTAGGAAACTTTAGTTAAAAAAACGTCGCCTCAACAAACTTTTCTTTTTGACTGATCCTCAAGATTCACAAATATATGCATATACATTCACATATATTTATATATATTTATAGTTGATAATATATCAACTATAAATAATGCTGAACGTATTTTTGCTAAACCTTCTAGCAATTTAGCAAAAATACGTTCAGCATTATTTATAGTTGATAATATAACATTAATAACTAAAATTACAAGGCAGTTTCTCTTCACTGAAAGTAATCGACTGAAATATTGTTAAGAACTGAGATATCCTGGAAGATTGATGGATATTATAATTGCTGAAAATATTCTGAGGTTAGGTAAAAATTTCTGAGGTACGGTTAGCACTTTATCGTATCTTCGAATGTTTCTTTTTTCAGACGTTTCAAAAAAAAATTCAACATTATTCTTTGCCTCAAAATTAATAAGGCTGTACAGATTTTATTTAATTTCTAATTTTGTTCATAAATATATTAATCATAATAATTATATATAAAATCGTGAACATAATTAATTATAAATAATATATAATATTAAATATTATATAATAAATGTTATAACTATCGTAATAGCCTACAAAAATCCTGGATAATACTTTAGATATTTTTTACTCTTAAGGTGGTTGGTCATTTTTGATACTTTTTCCCCAATAAGATTTTAGGTTATATTAGGCGAAATATAAAAAACTTTACATAAGAATGTTATTTTGAATCCAAGTCCACAGTAATTGCCTTAAATAAAAATAAAAATCCTCAAATTCGTGGCCAAAAATCATAAAATAAACATGAAAGGGTCAATTTAAACCTACCCTCTCAACTGTGACTGTAAATAATAATCTTATAAAGTTCTTTTATCTAACTTCAAGGTTCTACTCAAATCCGATAAAAGTGACTAATTGGTATGCATTACCTAGTTTTTTAAGATTACGTTAAAGTATGATTTATATAACAATGATTTTATTTTATTTTCTTACAGCGTAATTATTTTTTATTCATAATCATTCAATAAAAAAAGAATGAATTATTAAACTATTTTGTTAAGTCAAAATCAATTTAAATATATATTTTCCTTTCTTTTCCCTGTTTCTTGCTGCTGTCAAAACGAACGGATTTTAGTAAACAATTTCATATTATTTTTAATTGTGGAATGTTTAAAAACACCCAAATTGTTCGTATAATAATATTATTACAATCCTTAAATGCACATAACATGATTTTCCGAAGCAATCAATCGACCACAATTAAAAAAAAAGTGATATGTAGTCTTTTGAATTGCTTACTATAGAATCTCTTGGGGACATAACGTAATAAAACATAATTATGAGTTAAAAATAATCACGCTATAAAAAAATTGAATCAAATCATCGTTATGTAAAACTTACTTATGGCGTGATCTAGAGAAAATATTTTCTTGATTCCTCGATTTACCTCTGTCACAGTTTTGAAGTCTTTCACTTTTTTAATACCTTTTCTAAAATTCCAGTAAGAATTTAAGAATTGAGATTTGTCAACTTTCCAAGAAATTTCCTTCCTTTTGATACCTCATTTGTCAAAATCCATCGCTCTCAGTGCAGGAAAAAGGGTCGTTACTACAGCATTATATGAATGTACGGTTGCAAGTTGCAAATCTATCTATTTATTTCAAAGTATATACGAATTTGAAACAAATGGCAAAAATAAACATTATTTGTTAGACTCTTACCACTGGTGGTCATATGCAATCGGATTTCAAGTTGCAAATCTATCTATTTATTTCAAAGTATATACGGATTTGATACAAATGGTATAAAATAAACATTATTTGTTAGACTCTTACCACTGGTGGTCATATGCAATAAGATTTCAGAGCTGTAAAAGATTTCTCTGCCTATATTGCCATTATTTCTCGATTCCAGGAATATGAGTTTTTTTAAAATTAGATAATGATGTAACAGACTTTTATAGAATTATTTTATTGTGGTTAATTTTACATCATTGACTTATAATTTTTTCATTAATTCCTGTTTCATCAGCAGAAAATAATATAGTAAGGAGGGGTTAGACTTAGAGCGGTATAAGTTGCGATTTTAACAATTTTTAGTCATCCCGAAATAATATTTACAAGGTCTACTAAACTGAAAATTTGAGGTAAGCCTCAACCTCAATTGCTCAGTGTTTTTTAAAAATGTTATATCAATCTAAGTAATTATACTTATTAACTTCTACAGTAGTGTATATAATTTTCACATGAGTGAAATATTTATTTCTTAAAAAATTAGACATTTTTATATCAACTAATACTCCATACAAAATTGAAAAATATAAATTTATCACAATAATTTTAATGAAACCATCCGTTTCTATGAAATCATTAATAGACTTACTTCACTCTGATTTAAACCCCCTTATATTCATTAACCTATTAATCTATATATTTATCTATTCTGAAGGACATTAACATGTATCATCAATCTAACGAATAAGAGTATGTTGGAAGATTAATAGTTGTATGTAATAGACTGTAAGAAGATAGTCCCGGTACCGTTTAATAAAGGTACAAAATAGTATAAACCCATGAAGTGAGTGCGTTGAGTATTTCCCAACCCTTCCTTCTCCGCCTTCCTCACTTTTGAATCACCAGGCCTCAGGTAAAAACTTTATTATTTTCCTCTATTACCTCTCTTTATTCCTTTACTTATTCGTTCACCTACCCCTCTTATCTATTATTGGACCATACTTCACCAACCTTTCTTTCAATTTAACTATATTTGTTACTACTTCTCATAAGTATTGTTCTATTATTCATTACTGTATTATATTATTCTATATTTACAATTATATCACTCATTACTGTATTTATTATTGATTAGTTTTCTATTCTAGTTCCTCTATTTATAATTTCTTAACTTTCATTCTTTTTTATATAAAACTTTACTCCCTTTTTATTTATATTATAATTGTTTTGTAATATTTTAGAATGTATCTTGTTCTCACTTAGTCCTGACGATTCTCTGCAAAGTGGATATCCAAGTGGACTATCTTCCTACAAAAGAATATAATCTTATTATGTTAGTATTTTAGCTGTAATAAATTTAAGTACACTAATTATTTCTCACTACTTGTAGTTTATATCCACTCCCAGTATATCAAATCTGAATTGGAGGTGAATATATGGAATATTTTGTCAATAAAAATAATTTCAGTTGTAGAAAGCTAAGAAATCAAAGAGCAACATGACAAAAAACAAAACGAAACAAATCTCTGTCGTCTCGTAGTGGAGTTCTTTGTGAAATAATATCTTAAATCATATCTTCGTGACGTCGTATAGAGAAGACCTGGAGGAGTTCACGCGAAGAAGTTACTTTCGAGTTTTTGTTCAATTTCTTAATTTATTTTAAATAATGCGTGAAAATATATTTTAATAATATAGTAGTTAGTTTTCATAGCAGTTTAGTTATTAAAGATGGAGTTGGCGAAGCTATAACGATTATTAAAACGTTAGCCAGGAACGTTTGAGATGAGTCGTTACACGGATTGAAAAAAAAAAAAAGAAGCGTAGCCTGGAACAGGGTAATGATAGAATTATTACCTGCGTTTCGGACCGTGCAATGTCCGCGTCAGGTACCGGCTCCGGTTCGCTCCAGTTTAATTGTTTAATAAGAGCCCCTCCTAGATCGAGGGTTGGGGAGCTATGAATAAGAATAGCGATATAGGAGGACGTTCCCTTTGTGCACTAATCAAGATTGGCAGGCAGCTAGAGCAGACTAGCGCTTCGATATTTTCATTGGGGAGGTATGGGAACGGGGGGACAGGTGCCCCTTCCGGGATCCAAAAGTGTACCACTTCCTTGTGCAGCGCGGGCGCGGCCATTTTACTTGTTCTCATTTGAATATGTTAGGAGCTCTTACAATAACGAATTCTTAGATCTAGAAGGGACTAAGATAAGAGATTGTGAACGTTACGACTGGAGTTTAATCGATGATCAATGTCTTATTTTAAATAAGAAAAAAAACATTTTTAAAACGAACATGTAAACATGCAATAGTAAACATACCTTTTTTTAAATGTTTTTATAATTATTTTGATATCAAAACAGAGTGACCGAAAATGTATCTTTAAACCCATTTAACATTCAAATTCCACATGTGTTATAGTCGTGTGTCAAGTTTAAACAAGATATACTGTGAGGTTTAACACCAATTTTTTAATGTTTTTATTGAACATTATCTAATATACTTAATATA
>NW_027106549.1:350941-379147 GCF_000696795.3 Halyomorpha halys
ATATATATATAAGTATAGGAGATGATTACAGTCAAAGAAAATATACAGAATAAATATTCTTAATGAGGTAGAGATAGTTAACCAAAGATTAATAAGTGGAGAAGATGGCTGAATGGTGGTGGCTGAAGCCAGAATCTCCGCCGAAAGCTCCCTTATGAAGACCTGAAACTTACTGCTTAATGAGGCCTTATCGGAGCAGGAGGAGTAACGCAAGAAATATATTTACCTCAATACCTTAACTTTTTAACCCTCAAGATGTCTACAATATTGCCAAAACATAGTCACACATTACATTTTTACTGTGTGTTAAATATTTGACGGCAGCCCAAATGTTATGTAAATAAATTTAAATAAGAAGTTTTAATCAAATTCTATTTTCTTCCGTGTCTGATTATTTATATACCTAAATATTTAAAGGGGAATATAAACAACTAAAAATTATATTAACATGAAGTTCATGAATTGGAACTACGCAGTATTCAAATTTATTGCTTCAAATATTTATTACTTGAACCTGTAGCTTAGATCTGGTATTTTAATTAAACATACAATATAGTGCTTTTACAATGAATTTATACTTTTTCACAAATAATAAGATAATTATATTGTGTTTAAGAGTTTATATATAATACTTGAAATGTACTTGCGTTTTCTCTTTATCTTTATTCCAACCATATTCTATAACTTTTTGGTGTCAAATGTACTTAGCACCATCGTTACATTCCCAACAATTGATCTCACATACAAGGGTCCTTCCCATAGAACTCGCTAGAGCCGTTGGGTGTCATCTCGTACACGAAAGAAAACATCCCAAGAAAAAACTGAATGTAAACTGGGAAGAGGAGGTTGTCCCAAATTAGGCTTATTATGTTGGGCCCCTCGGTAACAGCCGAGCAAGGCGTAACCTAGTGGCACAATCGGACCTGGATTGCCCTGACATACTCACGATCATAACTTTTTTATGATGTCCCCTTTCTCACAAAGGGATGTCACTACCCTTCCCTGCAAATTGTCAGCATTGTCTCCCCTGCAGAACGTTCGGATGTTCCCACAGGCTTGGGTAACCCCTCAAGATTTCCTAGGCACGATGCTTATTTCCTCTGATCGATTTTTGAGCTAGTTGAATTTTTTTTTGGAATATTGGTTGGATTATTGAGAAGTGGGAAAGCTTGAGTTTTTATCCCCTATCCTCACTAATACCAAAAAAAACAAAACATTTCTGCGAAAAATATTCTTTTGAAAAAATCACCCTGGCTGAAATATTATACAATAGAATAACTAAGTGAAAAATCTTATTTCACAATAAAAAATAAGAGAAAATAACACAACATTTTTTGAAAATAAATATTAAACCTGTATGCGTTGGTTGGTGTTTACCTCAGCGGATTGTTGTAATATGTGAGTACCTGAAATCAAGTTAAGTAAAGAATAAATGTATTTATAAAACAAATATATTTGTCTACCATCTTAAAGAATCAAAGAAACGTTTAATTTGTTTTCATCTATTCTTACCTGAATTAATTCATAAATTGAACGGAGGGTCATTGATTGATAGTGAAGGAATAGTTTTCATTTTTGAATGTCTAATTAAAGTTACAGAGAAATAAAAAAAAACTTTTATTTTTAATAATTAGATAAAAAAATTAACACACCAAATCTAACTACAATCATCAAAATTTCCATATATCTATTAGTATAATACATTGCATTTTATTTAGGATTAAATGAAGAAAGTATAGATAATAAAGTAAAAGTATAACTTTAAAATAATCAATTCAAATTATTCCCATTGCAAGCCGCGATAGAAATCCTGATATCACCGATCGATATAATTTTCACTGCAAGTAGAAATAATTTTAAAGGTTTTTGTATGGTTGTGAGGAGAAAATAGGTATTTAGATTTATTATTACTAGACATTTATGTATGTAAATATACTGTTTTGTTTTGCATTCTTTGTCTTACATAAAATAATCTTAATTACAATGTAAAATTTAGTTGAAGTAGTTATCATTTCTTGATTAAATATTGAACTTCAAATTTAAATATTTACAGCACAGTTTGATGGGATATAGTTTGACCTAAACTAAGTTATGTCACATCTATCAATAATGTTTACTGAAGCATATGCTAATATAAATCAGAAAAGGGTTTGAAAATACCTGCAGAAGTAAGCGAGTGAAATCAATACCTGATTACCATATGAAGTCAGGGCTGTCTGTGATGCTAAACAGTGGTAACAGAGACCAAGAGTACAGGGAAGTAGCAGACTTCTGGCTCGTGGTGTATCCTAATATAGGCAGTATGGTGAGGGTCATTGTGCATACTTATGTAGTTAGTTGTGCATAATTCGGCTAACCCTTGTGATTCTTGTTCGACAAAGAGTCAATGGATCCACCTGCTGCATATATTGAGGATTCACCTGCCCCATTAACATTATGATAATTCCTTCATGTAAATTGACTGTGATGCTAATTTGAGCCGCGTGGTATTGATAAATAGTATTTGGCAGGCACGCCCGGCATGCAAATTTTAGGGGTTCCACTGCACTTGCACATGGCACGTGCGATTTGGAGGTAGTCTTCGGATGCTCAGATAACTGCATAAAATTAAGTGTGGAAGGTCTCCCTCATTCTTTGAAAAGTATCATTGTTATAGCTGTATATAAAAGTGACTGATTTCTGATAAGTGACGAGATATGCTTTGATAGTTTCTTTATATTCAACCAAGTCCTCAGAAGTATTAATATAATCATTCAATGGTCTAGTAAGATTCATTCATAAGTCAATCTACTGATATATCTAAAAACCCAAAACTCTACTCAAATTATACATCTTCTTACTCTAACTTCTCAATCCATTAACTGGCCATTATTAAGGATAATAATAATTTTCAATTTAATAGCCACATAGTCACTTGAAATTGTGCTAGTTTGGACAAGTATAATATAATATAGTCAATTATGAGTAGAAACCCGTTACGCTAGTCGTAATACTACAAATGTAGAAAAATATCCTGCAAAAATATTCACCGCCTATTATTATGAACACTTTAATTTATTCTCAGTTAAAACTGATATATCGGAAATTAAAGAAGCATTTTTATTTATTGGGTTAAGCGGGGGTTTGCTGTTTCGTCTTTTGTTTGGCAAAATACCTACTAATTTAATGCTTTCCGGTTTTACAAGTACCACGTTTTATAGAAAGTAGGATTCGGGGAAAAAAAAAGAAAAAAGTTTTACTGAATTTCGAAATAATTTTATGTACAGTTTAGAGGAAAGGTTCGGTGGAGATTTGGGATATGCGAACATTATGGTTGCAACAATGCTCTTCTTGAAAAATTAATATTCCTGAAGAACAGAGACGGACCAAAAAATTGTCTTTAGTAGAGAAGGGGTGGGGGGACAAAAAAAACTTTGTAAAACTCTATTACAAAGATTTATAAATATTTTACCGCAAAAGGCAAGATATCCTGGAATACAAACCAGGGTCAACGATGTTTGTCTCTTTAAACAATTCTTAAAATTGTTTACCCCATATTTAAAATTTATTACCCCATAAATTAGGGGTAAATAACGTCAAGGCGAATTAGGCAATGCTTCGTATCAGAGAAGAGGCAATGAGGCGTCATAAGATTAAGTTGGAAAAAAAAGTTAAGTGATTGAAAAATTCATTTAAATAAATCAACTATATATTATTAATAGAAATATTTGGTGAGGTACATAAAAACGTAGATACAATAATGTAATTGGTTATTTGTCGTTTTTTTATTCATACAGACTACCATGTAACATCCGTCCAGATTCTTTGCATTTCCATCATTGTTCTTTTTTTTTTTTCGCCTTTCCATTATTTTATTTGTTTGTGTGTATTTTCCTACCTCTTTAATGTTAATATGTTTATATATTTAACATACAACATTAAAATCTGATAAAAAATAAATATTATTTCTAGTGCCAAATATTACTATTCGAAAGGGAAAATGCTTATGAATTTGATAAGTGCGTCCAAGGATATTCAACCTTAATTATGCATCTATTGCTCAGTAGTTCATGTAGAATATATTTCACATTAGTAATGAAAATTAAATACTACTTTCCTCTGTCCTTAGATTGAATGTTAACTTTAAATGCTTATAAAATTCAATAAATAAATACAAGATTGGATTTTACATTTACTATAATTTTATTAAAAAATATGAAATATAATAACATTAGAATGTTGCGTCGATTTTCATTGGAAACTCGTTTCCACTAAAAGAAGCATGTCAAGAAAATAAGACCTCTCTCAACTTCTCAACTAATATTCGCTCATGTTATACTAATTTGATAAGGATTATTAGCATGCTATTAAAAGAGGTAGAACTGAGTGGTGTAGTATGCGAGGAATGTAGATCCTGGGTGATGGCTTCTGTTTAGAAGTAATCCCGCAGTCACGAGTCCTTTGAAGAGAAGCCGCTGTACAGGCAACTCATTACCTTCTCTAGCAATCAGGAGGTGCCGAATGAACCAGAGTGTTTTTCATCTCTTGTCTGTCTGTCCGTCTCCTGACTCCAGAGGTTCATTTTAAAATGAATTTATAAGAAAAATGAACATCCTTTAAACAAAAAGAATCAACGCAAAAAATTGAACTTTTTTTAAAACTCTACACGGACCCAGGTGGCTCAAGGACCGGGCAGCATGAACGAGTAATTATAAAATATTAAAACGTATGAGATTAATTATTTTGAGCTAATTAATTAAAGAAACAAAATTAGAAAAATTCAATTGAAATATAAAGGACTATACTGTTAGAAACTAAGAAATTTATTTTAAATCGTAGTCGGCAAATCTTGCCTATAGTTACCGGTATTTTTATGTATGACTGATAATATAGGACTTAGCATTATAAATTCTTATTTATATTATTAAAAATAGTTTAAATTGGCGAAGAAAGGAAGTAGGAACCCACTGTTCATATGTTACAAGTAACATACGTAGCTAGATTGTCAAAGAGGAATAGGAACGCTTCGAATCAGTAAGGTTGCTCTGTAGTTTTCTTTATAATTGTCTGTGCTAACTTTGGTATATTCTAAATAAAAATAAGTATATATATATGATATAAAAATAATAATATAGAAATAATATAATAATAATAATCTATATAAATAATATAAAAATCTATATAAATAATATAAAAATAATAATCTATATGTTTCACAGATGTATAGTTTTTTCCTGACTTCTTTTATTTATTTTTTCATTTTTTTTTTGCAGGAGGAGGGACAGCTCATGACAACCCAAGATCACCAAGTATCTAAGTCCAGAACGATGGATACATAACTGATTATTAGATATATACTTCCATCCCCAGGTGGGCAGGTGGTATGGTCGTTTTGGGTCTCTGGCCAATGTTAGAGTCAGGAGCTTGTTATATAATATAATATAATATATATATATATAATAGTAACTACTAAAAATAAGAAAAACATAATATCAAATTATATTACAATATGTCTCACTAGATTTGCAGATATTATCGTTTCTTTTCGTTATTTGAAATTTTTCTGCCATAGCTGAATTTTGTCGATTTTGTTTCTTCATCATTTTTTCAAATTTTATGTTTTGGTGATATTTAATGTTGGCTGGGGGAGTGACTGGAAATCATGAAATAACATTTTCTACAATCTAAAATCATGATCCACTTCAGAAAGACATTATTAACAACGAAGAAATACTCTCATAAAAACTCCGTAACAGATGAGGACTTTGCAACGAACATGATTGTGAAGTTATGAAAAAAAATCCCACATGATCGAGAAAAAGAAAATCCGACTGTAGAAACTGCTAGGCAACGTTTAAAAAAATTAATGAAACCTCCAGCACTTGTCTGGCGGCTTTTTCAACTTAAAAAAAGACATGTACTATAGCCACCTAATCTGCGACCAGCGTTGGTTAACAGTTAGCTATAACTAACAACTAAAAACTAAAGCTAAATTATCTGTAGGAGTATTGGAAACTAAAATTAACTGGTTAGGTTTGATCTGTTTGCTCATAGCTAACTCATTGAACTGAATTATTATTGAATGAAATCATCAACTAACAATTAGTTATGAAGCGTTAACTATAGCTAAAACTAATAATTAACTAGTTTTATCTTTAGTTTAAAAAAAAAAAAATTATAATAAAAAAATTCATTGTAACTTTATAATACTAATTATCTGTACTATAAAGTACAGACTTCATTTTAACTACTCTTGTTTCTGACATATGGCCATGTTTATGTTTTCTCTGGTCAATCAATTAATTTCAGAGTTGTAGAGAATAAAAAAGAATCGATTTTATCATCATCCGCTTACGTATCGATTTATTTTAACTTTTCGAATTTCTGACATGGGACCTCGACATGTCCGAATTCAAACATGTTTGAATTAATTGGTTTTCAGAGAGACTGAAAATGAAAATGAAATCAATTTTAAAACCTCATTTTTAACTTTTCAGATTTCTAACATATTGAGGTACCAATATATTTCGAAGGTGCTAAAAATGAAAATAAAATCGAGTTTATGATTGGAAGCCTGCGTATCGCTTTATTTTAACTTTTCAGATTTCTAATACATCGGGGTCTGTTAATATGTTTTCGGAGGTGCTGAAAATGAAAACAAAATCTACTATATGATCGCACGATTGCTTGTCAATTTATTATAACTTTTCCGATTTCTAACATATCGGGTCCTTGAATATGTTGCATACTGAATCTATTTATTCTTACTTTCTGAAGTGGATCCCGATTTTAGATTGTAGAAAATGTTATTTCATGATTTCCAGTCACTCCTCAGGCAACATTAAATATTACCAAAACATACAATTTGAAGAAACAAAATCGACAAAATTCATTTAAAATAAATCGATACGCAAGCACTATATCTTAAAGTCGATTAAATTTAAATTTTCAAAACCCTGAAAACATTTATAGGGACCCTAATATGTTAGAAATCCGAAAAGTTAAAATAAATCTATACGCAAGCGCATAAAATCGATTTTTTTTTCATTTTCAGCGCTTCCGAAATCTTATAAAGCGATCCCAATATCTTAGGGTAACCACTAATAGGGTTAAAGAATTAGCTATTGGTTTTTTCAACACCCCTAAAAATAATTTTAGTTAGTAATTAGTTATCATATATTTGTACCTGCAAAGAAATTAGTTGTTAGTTGTCCATTTTAATTAAGAACTAATTTTGTTTTTTGTAGGATTCAGCGGTAGCTTAATTCCATAACTCTAGTTTTGTATGATAACTAATTCTGACTATTATTTAGCTATTGGTCTATACCTTAGTTAACAAAATATTAGCTAGTCAATGTCCAACTCTGACTGTAACTTGGACACCCCACTTTACCGTTTAGTACACATTTATTTATTTATGGCATAAAAACCCCGAATAAAAATGAAAAAGAACAAGGAAAAAAATAACAGTAAAATTTTTATATTAACAAAAATACTTCCTTGTGATGTAAGCACAAGTAAGTATTTTTAGTAGTTTAGTAGTATTAAGCAAATTTTAGTAGTGTGACTGAGGGGATGAGGATTGTGGTTTGGGAATGCCCAATAAATTAGGAACAAAATGTCACAAATATGTTTAAAATAATGTATAAATTATGTAAGAATAATATTCGTTTTTTTTGTTGAGTTTTATAACAAACATAGTAGGTTTAAAGTGGTCCTTATAATTGTCACTCTTTTTGAGTGATATATATTCGAGTGATGTAAAATCATTTACTATATGAATAGTTTACAGAGTAATATATTTTTCACAATCTTCTTCTTGGAAATGAGTATATAAATTCAATAGAAATGATTTAAATTATGGCATTGCTCTTGAGTGGTGGATATCCTATTTTCCGCTCGGTATAATATTAGAAAAAAACAGTTAAAACTATTTACAGAAGGTTAACCCCCGGTGAATTGATTTCTAATCTGTGAAGGAAAACTAATCCCAAAGCGGGCTGACAAAAGCAGAGAAGGCCACAATACGTCGGATACCTGGTCCCTATCTCTCCATAGTAATACCATTCAGCTTCGTCCTATCTCAAATTATTTCTCCCTTTCAATTCTTCCTTCCATGTTAGCTGTTCTGCCGTTACCTATATCGCTCTCTGATCAAATCTATTTTCACAACGAATTACCTGGGGTTGACCCTTTCAGCCGATCGAAGAAAAGCCTTTCGGAAAGTCCATTATTCTCTCCATCCCATTTTGGTTGTTGCATGGCATTTATTGATAGATTAATCTTATCAAATTCAGTCGATAATTTTATTGATTAAAAACTGATCCCTAGTTACATTTTGAAATCTATCTATAAGACTGAAGAGTAATATTTGATGATGTAGACGAGCCAAAAATAATTATATACCCCAGAAAGCTGCAAAGTGAGTCACTTCCAGCATCTCCTAGATATTAGCTATAAATAATAATAATAAATTATAATTCAATGTAAAATTATCAATCCTGGTGATTATGGCATTGATCAGGAAAAATAATCTAAAATACTAAACAATTCTAGTTTTGAGTATTCACCGAACCACCATATCGATTGATTATTTTCAAGATCTTACAACGTTTTCTAGAAAGTAGTCTAAATACCATCTTACATAGTAGTTTCTATGGTACATATTTTTCAAATCATTTTCCTTATTAATTCTCAGACGTTCCAAGAGCCGGTGTAGAAGTTCACTTACTGTATTAATATCTATTATATCTATATATATATTATATATTAATATCTTAATAAAAAGTTTAGAAGAGTTTCATAGAACATCATAGAAGATTTCCAAGAATGTACCTTAGAGGAAATATGTAACGTTCTTTTAAATCCCTATAAAAGTTCAAAATATAGTATGACTGATCGATAACGAAGTGATTCTGTAAGTTATTTATGTCATTATGCATCATTTATAATTTGTTGGGTAAATATTTGTGGTATAGTTTTTGACTTAGTATTATGGAGTTTTCCCAAAGGTTTTACCATCATATCAATTATAAGACAAGAGGAGAAGATGGTCGGGGGGTGTGTTCAGCAGAAAAGAACACAAATAAACAAAAGAATTATTTATTTATGCCGACATATCGGCCTAATTTTCAGAACTTCATCAGGGCTATAAAAACAAATAGACAACAACCATCATTCAGAGAGAAAAATAAATTAAATTAAATAAATAATAGACTAACAAATTTGGAATTGTACATAACAATGAAATGAAAATATAAACTAGTTGATTAATAACTATGGGCAAAGACAGTAGTAGAATGATAACATTATTATTTATATACTATTATTTATATAAATGTTAAATAATTTATACTGATAATATTATTTATTTATTATTCACATTTATATGTAATAAATAAATGCTGGCCGCATCCCCCGACCATCTTCTCCTCTTATATATCTATGGTCAACTATCTTCACCTCAATTATAAGACACATTACACGCCATATTTCGGACCAAGAGCTCTCACTAAGTATCAGTGTGTTACAAAAATTTGGCAATTAAAGTAAATGCACCGGTGAAGACAGTATACACAAAAATCCATACCAAAAAGAAAGTATAAAATCATGCAGGAATTGATGACTGGTGCCAAAAGGCTTACAAACCTGGTTCTTAAGGTGGATCCACATGTTGGCCGCTCGCCACGGATCGGAGGCTCGTACAAATGCTCGGTAAACAAAGAGCGGGCCATCCACATGTCAGTGTTATTCAGAGAGGCAAGCATGGCGGACGTACTAGTGGTTTCAGCCATTGCACTTGGATTGTATTATTTTTATTACAAAAAATGAAAATGAAAGGAAATTAAATATAAATAAATAAGATTAAATATAAAACTTATTATAAAAAGTACCAACGAACACCTTTAACCTCCTAACAGCTCTCAGTTGCAACTAGACAAAGAACAATGGTGTAGATGCTACACGAGCGCTCTCACGAACCCCTTTGATCTGTGTCCAAAAACCGACTCTCGACGGCTCGGCAACGAGCCTAGGCCAACCAAGCCAAGCCACCCATCCACATGCTCGCGTATGTCTGAGTTCGCCATGGCTCGGCCAACATGTAGAGGCCCCTTTATAGGTACTGAGTTATAGGTTCACGGCCCGTTCAACCAGAGAATATGTACAGATAGGAAGTTAACAGTAGATTTAGTAATTATAATAATATAACAATATTGTAGTATTTTTGGTGATTAATTGATGAATAGGTTTCCGTAGACACGTTGTATTTATTTATCAATTCAAACAGCATAATATTGTAATTATGAGTTTTCCACAGGAGAAACTTGATACTACTACTGAAATGGTTAATTTATAGATTAAACTAACTATTAAAGATAAATAAATATTAAATATAACACTAGATTTAGGGATGAAAGAAAATCGTACCAGCCAAAGTTTGGAAGTTAGAAGTGTAACAGCGTGGACTATCATTATGCTAAAGATTTTCAACCGACTTCCGGCGTAAATTGGTAAAAGAAATAAATAATTAACGTCTTGTGTCAATTGTTGGCCCTGTATCCTTCCAATTACAAAAATCAAGTGTCTGTTTTTGGAAGTAAAACTACTATAAATTTTCTATTTTAATAATTTAACTACCTTATTGTAATTTTTTTTAATTCCTCGTTAATGTAGTCATTGGCTAGTTAATCAATCTAGGTTATACTTATTTGTCAAACAGATATCGAGTTAAGATCTTATCTTATAAGTGTTTACCACTGGTTAAAGTTATCCAAAAAAATTATGAAATAAATATTACACATCTCAATCATGCCTTATATATAATGCACTGTATGTGTATATCTTATTTCCATATAACCCCTTTCAAGTATATTTTTCTCTCACACACTATCCCAATGTCCTTTAAAGGTACATGAAGATTTGTATTCTAAAATAAGTTAGTCGTTAAGATTAATACTATTCGTACGGAATCAGTAGCTGAGCGAGAGCCCGGCCTCCAATACATTTACATAATAAGTCCCGAGGAAATTTATCGCTGCCGAAATAATGGAGGGGCCAATATTGGTGATTTGTGACTGCTACCAACCCAGGGACCTGTTGCTGGCAAATATATATCTTCACATATTGTATGGAAATCGCTTCGGCTTTGAGGTGGCTATAAGGAAATAAAAAATAAAATAAAATCTTATTGTGGATTCATATACAATTTTTTTCCTAGATTATTTTTAGTGGCAGTGTGAATTAATAATACTAATTTTAATGATCGATATACAAAGTCATTTTCCTTCTTAATTTGAATATTCTTTTACGTTTCCATCTACCACATTACTTCTATTCTACATACATTAATTTATCATCAATTAACAATTAAAAATAAAACTATGTGCCTTTCAAGAAAACACGCATGCTATGTCCTTTGTACAATATCCAGGTATATTTTTTCTGTTTAAATTAAATTAAATTAATGGTGAATAATCAATATATGAACTAGTTTTTAATGATTTAGTGTTTAATAAATTGGAGAAAATACACTGAAACACGGCTAGTTGCTTAACTATGCGTTCTAACAAAAGATGTAACTTAACGAAACTCAAAAAAAGAGAAAAAATCCCTATGAAGGTATGTCCGTTCACGCTTTGTTCAGGAGATATTCACGTTTAAAGATATTCATTGTTATGAATTATTTAGGTTATATTAAATAAAGTAATACATGTTCCGACTTCTTTATTAATGAAAGATATTCATTAACCTTCATATTAAATGTTATTTAAAGTGATTAATTTGAACTTTAGGACAGATTCGACATCTTTCTTCTACAGCACTGGATTTTTTTATTCGGAGTGCCATTAAACAAATATTTTATGTAAGCCTTAAGTTTTTACGAAGAAGAAATTTAAACTTGCGAAACAGACGATATTTCATCCCGTTGGAAGACTGCTGCTGGTAGAAAGATTCTGTGCCTATGTTAATGCTAAAGGTAATCACTTTGAACAACATTTAATAAGAATTTTAAAGCTTATTTTTCATCGATAAACTTGTTTTGAAAGTTTTAGTCCCTTCATGGCAAAAAAATAATATTGCAACATTTTTTTAAAAGTATCTTTTTTAAAAGTTATTGTTCTAGGCGGAAACCTTTTGTTACAATGACGATCTGGCTGCAGTTGGCTTTCCAACTGCAGAGCCGGATTAAAACAGCAACAACCTTGTTGAAGAGTGGTGCGAAAGGAAAAAGTGTAAGGTAAGGCCTATATAGCAAGACACAGGTCATTCTTTTAAGAAGAAAACTGAAAGGGACCACTACCTTAATATAATGGTTCAGAGAACAAGAATATATCCAAATGAGGTAGTCACTTACCTTGGCGTAAGATTTGTAAGGATTTAAAGTGACCCCTTACTTGGATTTTTTGGGAAATAGGGTGGATCAATCCTTGAACATATACCCTATAGAAGACCTGCAACAATGACCATATATAGAGGAGTGGTCGTCGGGATTCTAAGATTATGTGTCTGGAACCGGAATCTCCCTCACCGATAGAAGATTGGTGACGATTCAACGGATGGCTTTCCTTAGACACGTCAAGGCAAACCGGTGTGTTTCACATGAAGCTTTGCAAGTTTTTTAGAGGGAGAGGCACCTCTCGATCTCCTCCTGCAGGAATAAATGATGATGTATCAGTTCAAGGCAGAGGGCTCAGCTGGTCTGCCAGTAAATCTTCAGGTCAGGATTGACGAGAATCCAATCAAATGGAAAACCATTCTCCAAGAGGACACAAAGAGTGAAACTGGGGTTGGTTGACGAGCCCAATCGGTGCTCCCTTGAGGAAACATTTCCCCACTATTCGGTCACATCTGGAAGCAGTAGTCTTGGACTACTGGCTCTAATAATTCTTCATCGGTCATGGAGAATTTTGACTCAACCTTCATAGTAATGGGATGGGTATCGACGTCCCGATGTCCTAGTTGTGGTGTACCGGAGACATCTTGTGGAGTACAACTTCACTTTCTACTGGACTGCACCACCTTTGATACACTACGAACCAAATTGCTAAGGGCCAGTTAACAATTTATACTGTATTAACATAAACAATTTTACTGGAAGATTATTGATTGACCGAGTGTAAAGATGAAAGGAATATGGTCCGGGTGCGGTCAAATAAACTCAAATAGTATAATTCTACTATTTGAGTTTATTTGACCCCACCCGGAACATATTCCTTTCATAAACAATTTTATTTTTATTACATTAAAATAATATTAGAGAACATAGTAACGAGTTAAGGAGAAGAGAAAATTGGGCTTGTTAGGAGAGGGAGAAAACCGGGCATATCCTCTTCCTCTATGTGACTTAACAATGTATCCCATGCTTTATAAACACAACACATACCGTTCCCAAACAGAATCATCATCTCCAGCCCCTCGTCCTCTGTTTGAGGGTATCTGAGCGGTATATTTTTAGTGAATCAGAGCAGTAGATCCTTTTAGTGAACCGCAACCCAACTCCCTCCTCGGTCTCTCCCTCAGTTCCGTTTGTAGCCGAGGGAATGGAGACGTCTACTTTTGCAACCTCGTAACTGCAGAGGCACGTGTTCGAATCCGGCTTGAGCGGGTTGGCTTGAAATTTAATCATAATTTTTTGTTATTATTTTATCTAAAAACTACCGTACAAGGTGAATTTCACCTCATGTGATAAAGAGGGTAAGGTACCCAGATTTATGGATATATTAGGCATTCCTGAAATTACCAAAACGTATTTTAGGAGAAATACCAATATCAGTTTTATGCCAACAACATACAAATATGTATGCTTAAAAACTTTTCTCATGCTCGAGGCATCCAATACGTTTCAGGAAAACACTGACACTATTAACCACTGGGCTTCGAATAGTTGAGCCTGAAACCTGTAAGAATCATGGCTTATAGACGTATAGGTTAAAATACCTTTCCTCATTCCCTTCATTTTTATAAATCATTATACCTCAACAACATACTTATCCAAATTTCAGAACAACATTGAAACCTAGGAGTACCTTCGGTCAATACATGGAATAGCTATATTTTCCAAAACCTATCAAACCATCTCAATTAATTAAACAGCTTCAAAGATTCTGTGATTCATTTCCTAGAAATAGTCATTATCTTCGTAGTATCCTTCCTTAATCTTCTCCATTTTGACTACGGGTGCTTAATCTATGGAAGACTAACTGGTGAACAGGATGATACTGAATAGATTAATGATTTATCTTCGGTATTCCCAGGCATTCTCATATCTCTCACTGCTATTCCGAAGTTGGCTTTTTCCTAATATTCGAAGACAATACTTAATGACAAAAAAAACCTTCCAGAGCTCACTTTTCATTTATCCATTCGTCTGTTAAATAACAGATCTCAAACAACCGATATGTACACCCCCTCTTATAGAATTACTTCCTTTGATTTTTCATCCTTAGGAAATACCTCATCACGAAAATCCTTATACATATCCATTCCTTTATACTAAACTTCATTTAAACATATGTTATATATCAGTCTCCTTGATTATCAATCTTCTGTATATTTGTAAGCAATAAATATATATGAAAGCTTGCATAATTACATACTTTTATGTTTCATCTCATTTTCTTATTTCATATATATGTATATAATTATTAATGTTTTATTAAATTTTGTTGAACATAACATAATGTATCCTGATAAATGCTATTCACATTGTGCAAATTGTTATGTTAGGGGAATGTGTCCCAGAAACCTCTTCGATGTTCTGTGACACAGTGCTTAAGTCAGGAAAAATGCTTTTAAAAGGTAGCTTTAATGCTTCTTGGTATATTCATATTTTATTTAGTTACGATATTACAATTTTAGTTAATGCACACTCACCATTGCCTGTATTGTGACAGATCGCAAGTTTAAGTTGTAATCAAGTTCATAGCCATACATTTATCTTATTGCTGATGCAATGCTATAATATTTAATGCAATCCGAAATGTTATGTCACTAAGAACTGGAGTAGCTCTGCTGGAACAAAAGGTGTTCCAGTCACTGACTGTCATATATTATTCATAGCTATCTTCATCACAGCAACAGCCGGATATTTCTTTTCGGACTAGCCGCTAAGCTGACAACTACACGGTCCCTTAGGCCGATCCATAGAGATTTCTTTATACGAGGATAATGAAAACAAAAGTTTTTGTCAAAGGATCTGGACGAGCATGGAGAGCCTAGAAGCGGCTATTGTAATATAAAAATGTAAATAGTCCTATCTTGAAGCCTGATCTAGGATGAGGGTCCCCATTAAGAGGAGAGCCTCCTAGGCCTCGAGGGGGGAGGGGCTCGGTGACCGGCCGCGGTAAAAAACCGACTCGCCAGACAGGGTGGCACCAACGGTCTGCCCCGCTCTCTTATTAGAATGTTATTGTGCTCTCTGAGGGGCACTTGTTCTATCGCTAGTTCTATCTTTGTACTCATGATAAATGGTTCGATAATATTTAGAGGTGTTCTTTTCATTTTCTTCTCTTTTATTTAAATAATCATCTATGTATTATATAATTGTCACCTTCATGCAAGCTTAATAAAAAATTGAATTTCGAAAGTCAAACATCATTGTAACTAATAGGTCATTATAAAAGCATTGATTTAAAAAAAAAATAAAATAACAATAATCTTATTACTAAATGAAGTAAAGTTGAATTTATTCAATTTGATTTGCAAATCAAAAAGTTGATGAACTTTTTATGGTTGTTTCTTAACTATTAAAATATCAGTTTAATTATATTTAACCCCTCTGTATTATTTGTTGAAAAAATTTATTTAACCACAAACCTTCATTAATGGTTAAAAAATTGGTTGTCAATTTTAAATCAATCCTTCGACATATTCCGGGACCGTTCGAACATCTAACAATCTATTCCAACCAAATGGTGAAGGACCCGTGGTTTTTCCTTCTTTCATATTGTACCGCAGCATGGTGTTTTGAAACTTCTGTAGATGGCTCTGTGTTCCATCGGTGAGGGGCATGAGTATGGGAGCACTGGCCCTATGATACTTTTGTGGATTTTTATTTTAACTATTACGGAGGTAAAACTATTACGGACGCTGGTGAAGCAAGATGTTATTGGTGGTAGGACTTCCTCTGACCGTCTTGGTTTTAATATACTGATAGATAGAGAACTTTATAAGGCAGACCAGTTGTGTACCCCGAATAGACAGTGGAATTAGATGGTGATAGTTTGGCATAGGCGACTAGGAGCGTTCTTGGCAGTTTAGCTTTCTTCCTTGCTGAGTGAGCTATGCAATCTGTTTTCGCAGTGTTCATAGAGACGCTGAGCCATACCAGCCGTTGAACTACCTCGCGGCCTAAAGTTGACGCGGCTCCTGTCGACATTTATCATTCGCATAAGCGGTGATTGTAGCTATCTAGTTGTCGCCTACAACATGGGCAGTGTGATTCGAGAACAGTCCATGTCAGTGGATCGGTACTGGAATGCTCGAACCCATTCAGAGAGACTTCTGTTCTTTAGGAAAGAGGCGATGACTTGATAGAGCTGCTCCAGACTTACTTAAAAGACTTACTCGGCTGGAGGAGTGGAAATAGGATAGCGTGTTTCTAGCAGTGCTCCGGGGGAGTCTTTTATGAAATGATCAACTTCAGTAGTGGGGCCACCCGTAACTCAGTGGTTAAGACACAGTTTGATGTTTATTGGCGGTGCCGGTTTGAAACCGGCCTAGGGCCTTGACGTTTTTCATTGAGTGGTGGTCCAAAAATGAAAAACTTTAACCCCAAATCATGGTTAGGCAGTATAGGACTCCAATAGGAGTCTTCACCGAAAAAACAAAACAAAAAAACTATAGTAGTGGTGCGATGGTTCAGGAAACGCTGCAGCCTTGCAACCATCTCTTTTATACTTAATCTAATCCGCCTGTTGACAATTGCATCAACAATTATTCCTTCCTCTTTCCCTACTCGGCTCTTCATCCATGAACCTCATACAAGATCGGTCAATGATCCGATGTAGTCGGTAACCGTTCAGCCCCAGATGCGGTGTGGTTGTCTAGAGAGTAGGAGGTCGAGGATGGAGGTGAAGTAAGTTCCTAAGTGGTGGAAAGTGTTCTTAAATGAATGCAAGACTGTTAAAGCTTTAACAGCTGTCCATGACTAACTGCTATCCCGCAAAGTTGTAGTTTATCTTACACCGCAGGCTGCGAACATAGCATTGGAGTCATTTATAAAGTGTTCAGTACCTAATTTCTTAATTCAATTCCATGAGAGTACTCAGTTAAGAGAGAATTCAAAATTTTTTTTGTAAATGTACCTACAAAGATTTCATAATTAATCGCTAATCAATCTATTGAAAATAAATATATGTTTTCCGTCCAGAAAAAAAAAAAGTAATTGGATATTTGAATCTATTTCTATCTTTCTCTTCAATACACCCCTCAGAAAGCAACTCTATCAGCTGCTTATTAAGAAAGTTATTACAATAATTGTAAACCAGTCCTACCAGTTGAAGATGAAGGGCAAACAAAGGGATGGTCACCCTTTCAGCAGGTATCGTCGCCCTTCACTTCAAGGCTAGCTATAAATTAAATCTGGAGTATCATTTTCAATTAAGTTATTTATAAAACTAATATTTTCTATTGGAAATAAGCTTACTCCTTCACTAATTTTCGGAAGTCGGCGTTGTCGGTTGTTTTAAGCTTCATTTCAATAAGATAAAACAATTTTAGATTTAGTGATTTATAAGAACATTATTAGTTGACCTTTGTAATCAATTTTAGAAAAGCGCTCCAGGTGGCGGTCAATAAAAGTGAGGTAACAGCAAAAATAAAATATTTATTAGTGGCCAACGTTTCACTCCACTTTGCATGGCTTCATCAACGCTAAATGGGAACAAGATACAAACATTGTAAAACAAGATTGTAATAATACACATCGAAAGTTGAATGAAATATGATGTATACATAAATGTATATAAAAAAGAACGTAGTAAAATAAAGGAATATAAATATACATGAATATAATACTAACTAATAACAAGTACAGTAATGAATGATGAAATTGCTTTATTAATAAGAATAAATAGAAGTAATAAAAATCAGGCTAAAATTTAATGAAGGAAACAGCGCGGAAGGTAAATGATGTGTAAATACGATGCAATAAGAAATCATTGATTGACACACATCCACCTCATAACAGGAGAGCCCCTCCAAAATGTTCGAAATGTAATCTGACCGTCAAACACATTTTTGAAGAATGTCGTCACTACACATTAACTCTGAACCAGTTAGGAATACCAAAAAATGTTCCAATGGCGTTGAGAAACGACGAATCTGTAATAGAAAAAATCATTAAATTCATCCATCAGACTAACTTAATAACCAGCCTTTAATTATTATAATTATCTACTTAGCTTGCCTTATTAATTTTATTATAAAATTAGAACAGTTACTTATCTGTTTTTCACCATCCTGTTCATTATCGTAACGATTATTAAACAAATTATAATTGCCACAAATTTAATTATAATTGGTGCGGATCAGTACACCATACCAAAGCTATGACTATGGAACAACTAGGCCTTACCAAAGCCAACAACCAACGGGCGTTGATGACCAGGCTGTTAAACGTCCTTTCAAAAACAAACAAATCAAAAATGTCAAAAGTAAAATTTACGTGATAGCTGAAATTTATTTCGGAATTTTAATTGCATTACAGGAGAGATAGTACAAATTTCTACTGAGAAAATGCTACTAAATTTTTACTGGTATATAATTTAAGTAGGAGTAGCACTACATGTGTATTGTTTTCGGCTCCAGTTTATTTTATGTATAAATGTATAGTTTAAACCAGTGGTTCTCAAACGGGGTTTCACTGAATAATTTAGATATAGGTCATTTCTCTTCAGAATTTCTTCAATTTTTCACAGCTTCTGTATAGATATCTTAGCCTTTCTTTGCTTTTGCTGAAAATACGACTTTTTACTCTATTTGTATCGAAAGATAATGTAGGAGTTCCACCATTTACCTACTTCTACCAAAAGGGCTCTACCATTTTCCTACTAGTACCAAAAAAATTACACCGCCAAAAAAAAAAAAAAACCAAGGGAACCACTGGCCCATCCTAACTGATGAATATCCATTTTATAATACAACTATCACATTATGCGGAAAACCTGGAACAGGACAAAGAAATATCACAAAAATCAAAATTGATAAAAAATCGTATTCAAAAGTAAAATCAGGAATTTAAATTCAGCACGGTTTGATACGGGGATGGGGTGGTTGTTCAACATTCTTTAAGCCCTATAACCCTGTACAGGTGTGAAATCTAAGGAATCTGGACAGGTGACAGGAATCAGCAAGTATAATTTCTTACCTGCCATCTCCTACGGCAATATAAACTTCTATTCTTTCATTTTCATCTATTCAAAAGCCAGGAGAGCATTGTGTAGCCTCTCACACTTCTTTTCTAACTTTCTACAACCGATTCTCAGATCAATCTCTATTTTAGATTTAAATTATTTTTAAAAATTTTTTTTTTTAATTTACAACTGTATATTATATTATACATTCAATAAATTTATCTCAGTTATAATGGAGTGATGTGTAGAGAAACTACCCATTGGTAGCACTCTAATGACGTTTTTACATTAACAGGTCTCGTATCTTCTTTTCAGGCGCCTTAGAGGATTGCCAGGAATGGAAGAGAAGGAGAGGTTAGAAACTAGTGAATTTGGGTGGTTAGGGAGTTTATAATGGAAGGAATGATATCTAGTTCGAGCTAATTCGGTTATATATGTAACATTAAGGTCTGGTATATATGTATGGTTTTGTATGGTTGACAAAGTAAGAAGCATTGAGGATTTTACGACGGATTTTGGATTGTAATGATTTGATACGAGAGGAATTCGAAGGTTTAGTGGAGCCCCAAAGCTCAACTCCGTATGTCCAGATTGGCCTTATTACATCATGTAGATCTGTCTTTTGTAGTGAATTGGATGTTTAGACCGTTTGTATAGTAAGTGATGCAATAGCCGAAATCGACATACAGTCTAGAGTATGGGACCGAGGATCAAATTATTTAATGGCTAAAACTAAATCTCTTTGATATTATTAGTTACCCATCTTGAATAATGATATTTCACATATATGTTTCAGTGTTCCTCTCTTTCATGTATGATAGAAGCCTATCAATTTAAACATGTGAGATTAAAAGTATGTTATGTGATGATAAATAGCCAGACATTTATTTTACTTTATTTACTTGCACCTTAAAGTAGTTTATAATACTTATCTACTTCATAGTAGCAGTTTCCACGATATTTGCCGGAATAAATTAATAAAACGTTTATTTTTCTCTATTTGAATTTTTTTTTTAACTTATGAGTCGATGTTTTAGTGATATTTGCCAAAATAAATTAACCAGGTTTATCGTTAAATAAATATTAATTTTTGACCTCAATAAAGGATCAAATTGTATCTCTAAAACTAATGAACATAGAAAGCTCTAGTAGGACCAGATCTTTAGATAATGTAACCAACGACAAAAAAGGAAATAGCTCTTACGAGAGCTAGTTTTAAAAATGTTGAGCACTAAAAGAAACTAATTTTTTGTAAGAAAAAATGGATTCCCAGTGAAGAATAGCTACTATAGGTGGCTTTTTAAGGACATTTGTTGTACTTGTCGTACAATGTAGGTCAAAATTTACTCACAGAAAATAATGTGATTTTTTATATTTGATTTAAATAATTATTTTTCTCAAAAATTCAATTGGCTGCCAATTATAAAAGCTAAGTCCTTGAAATGCCATATAAAGCTCTTTTTACTGATACTTGGAATGGTATAAACATTTATAATTCACATCCAAAACCTTCTCCGAAAATGAGTACCATTTTGGTTCCAGGACTGTTACCCATTTCAAGAGTTGAAATAATATAATTTTGGAATATAGTCTTCTATTTGAATTTAGTTTATTTAATCGTTCCAAAGAAGAACCTTTAGTAAATTTGAAAAAATATAGGCTGTTGGAAAACTAATTTATTAGAATGTTCCTTGAATTTGGAATATAAAAAAAACATCTTCCGCAATCATAATTTTAAGTTTTCCATTATTTCAAGAATAAATACTATAACTAAAAATAACTAGTTCAAAAAATGGTCAGTGGATGCTGAGTAATTTTTGTCCACAACATATTGCTTGGAAAAAAAAAAAAAAAACTTTAAAAGTCATTACGTTATCTTTGACATTTTATATACTACTGTTAAAACATTGATTCAAACCATAAACTAAAAAAACATATACTTCCGACTCTCTGGCGTTTTCAGTTAAACCTTATGAGGTTAGAACATTTGGGTTCTAGAAAGAAATATCTCATATGTATATAATATGAGATTTCTTGTCATAGAGTTAACAAAATATACTATTTTTTCTTGAGAAGTAAATGGAATTATTGATTATTTGTGCTGTATAAATCTAGCGCCTTTAATTGTTACTAACACTACACTGCTCAATATATTGATACTTTCTCTTAGAAACATTACATGATTAATATTAGTTTGGTTCCAGAGGCGTCTAATATTTTCTATAGTCACTAGTTAGATTTAAACCTTATAGTTCAATGTGCCCACAGTTGTACTTAATCTACCATGGAATTTTTGGTCCACAACGAGTCTGTAGACGCGGATTCGTTTACTTTGGAAATATATACAAAAGGCTAAACACCTCTCAAACCAAAATCGCGCAGTGTCTTCTATTTTAGACACTTCACCGAAATAATATCATCTAGAGACGTTTAAAAATATCAAACAATGTATTTTTTTCATTATTGTGAAGTATTACATTTTGTCATATATATTCAGACATTGGTACCTGATAACGATAATAGAGCACATTGAATACATACTTAATTTTTGTTACGCAATTTTGGTTTCGTCGATTCCGTTCGGGTATTTTTGATGTTAAAGACGCGACTCGCACTGGCAGGCCCGTCGTCGAATATTTCGACAAAGCAATAATCGAGGTAATCGACATGTTAGTAGTCGTTGCATCGATCAGCAGCTAAAGATCGACCATAAAACAGTTCTAAACCATTTGCACAAAGCTTCATGTTGGGTTGCCACACCAATTAATACCAAAAACCTTATGGGTCGAATCTCCATCTGCAAAGCCCTGGCCAAAAGGAATGTAATCGACCCATTTCTTAAACAGACGGTGACTGGAGATGAGAAATGGATCATATACGACAACATTGTGCAAAAACGATTTCATGATCGTTGACCATTCAATGTGCGATAAAGCAGTACAAACCGTTACCAAACCAGGACTAACGGCCAGGAAGGTTCTGCTATGCATTTGGTGGGACTGAAAAGGAATCATTTATTGCTTGTGTCAGTTGTTACAGATGACCAAGCACTTAATTTGGATCTTTATTGTCAACAACTGGGCCGTTTGAAGTTAGCGATTGACCAGAAACAGAAGAACTGTAGTGGTCCATCAAAAAACGCTAGGCCACACACATCTATAGTAACTCGCCTGAATCTCCGGGAGCTTGGTTGGGAAGTTTTGATGCATCCACCATATAGTCCGGATCTGACACCAAGCGATTATTATATTTTTCTTCAAATGCTAAACTTTCTTGGTGATAAGAAATTGGAATTAGAGAAGGCTGTGAAAATCGGTTACTAGAGTTTTTCGGTATTAGGCATTTTTCTTTATTTATGTTGTTCTTTGCTGACCACACCCTCCGACCGTCTTCTCCAATCAGTAATTTACGATCAACTATCTACAGCTCATTATATATATTTTTACTCGAATAACGGTAAGTCACATTAATCGATGCGATAAATATTTTTAAAGAAATCAAATTATTTATATGTATTCGTACATATTTGTTTTCTTAAGGTACTCCAACATTTCCGAAATGTGAGGGCAATTATCGTATAATAAAATTGCCAAATGATTTGGGACCCGATGTCTATCAAATGCCTCCAGTCTGTTAGTATTATTGCTGCAACTCCAACACAACTATCACTTTTGGAACCATAAATTCGTAAAAATATTGTCTTGTAACGCTATTGAGTCAAGACAGGTGATACAATTTGTAACAAATATTGATATTAGGAAGATTAGCATGCTACAGGTTTTTAATTTATAAGAGTTCTTCCTATAGCCGTCACTATAAATATTGTGTGAGCCTAATTCAGCGTTGTATGATCTTTTCTAATAACCATCCTTCTTCAAAAAAAAATGCTCTATGCCATACTTCATTTTGAAAAATCTTAAGCTGTGGTCATTCGCTAACATAAACTACTTTAATCTTTTCTCAGAACATAAACAGTTTTCATAGAAAATTAAAATCTCGTATGTGCCAGCTGTAATAAGTATAAAACGGGAGATTTACACCCTAACACCTCTCGCTTACGAATTTCTGACAGATGTATAAATCTAGCCAAGATAAATGTTGCCGCATTCACTAATTGTGTGTGAAGTTCTGAATGGCGGTTTTTGTCACCCTGCTAGTCCAAGATCGCGTATGGATGGAAGGTAGTAGAGACTGAATAAAAAACTGTCAAGAATAGGACAAGAACAATGGATGGAGGAGGTGCCATTGAGAGGTTGGGCAAAAAAGGCCGGGAGTAGGATGAATGGAGCTGGGACTGGAGCTGGAACTGGTAGGCCATTAGCAACTGTTTAAGGACCATTGTGGCCTGCGCATTCCAGACAGTGAGGCGTCTACCTGGTCCTCGTCTTCTCGTCCTTCTTCTTTATATACCTTTCTTATTATTTTTATATCCGTTTCATTCTTTGAACTAAGCGATATGTATCTTTTCCATTCATGCATACTTGATGTGATTTTCCTTTTAAATAGTTAACGGTATGGTATAAGCATCTAAAGCACCTTCATGGATAATAAATAGACCGAATGCGGGTTCTTTTGGTTGTTGTTTGAATTTAAGGGCAAGAAACTACGGATGGTTGTCATAGCCCTTGCAACTAAAAAACAATTAGCTGGTTAGTTACTAATTATTAAACTAGATACTAAACGTTTTTTGTGATAGAATAATATATAATATTAATAATGTTGGTAGATAATTAATGACGTTTTATATACACTAATAAATTAATGGCTTTGTTAATATTCTCCTCATCGTCCCACAAGGACCTGGAGAGTTGTAAAGGAATATTACACATTTCTATGATCCCTCTGTATAGAGGACACTCCTCAAAGATGTGACACAGTCATAATCACTTAACAGAGATGACACTGAGGCGGACCTTTCCTTAGTATGAGATGGCCATGGATAACCCGGCAGTGTCCAATTCTGAGGCGCGTTATGACCACCTCTCTTCTACATTGTCTGGAGATAAGACCCAACAACTCACTATTGACTTTATGATTTTAAGCTTGTCATTTTCTGTTGCCAGTCCTGTAATATTCCAATCCGTGTGGGTTGAAACAGATCTGAAGAGGGGATGTAACTGTGTACTATATTTTGTAGTGTGTGGGCTTCTGTTTCAGCATCATTTGTGTTCTTTCCAGGAATCACGGAATGATTAGGAACCCTGGAAAAATGTTTTTATATAGAAGAACCATCAATCTACTTGATCATTATCATCTGTGGCGCTACAACTCTAGTAGAATCAAGGCCTCCCGCTACTTGGTTCGCCAGTCCTCTTTAATGGTTACCGCTGCTCTCCAATTGCGGATTCTCAAGATAGACCTGGCATCCGCTGCCACTCCATCGATCCATCGAAGCTGGGGTCTTCCTACTCTCCTTGCCCATATAACCCTTTCGTCCAGAATTATCCTAGAAATCTGATCCTGGGTCATTCTTAATACATGGCCTGCCCAACGAAGCCGTCCCACTTTGATCATTACAATATCCGAGTTCCTGTACAGGCCTGGCAACTTAGCATTTGTTCTCATCTTCCAGTTAAAGGTGTGTTTCTTGTCATTGCAACTGTAGAAGGTGGTATGACTTTTCTTGTTGAAGGCTCCTTGACTTGGCCATCTTATTTCTTGGATTGTAGATGAACCGTATGGCTTTCCTTGTTGCTGGTTTCTTAATAGTAGGTTTTAAGGGGAGGAGATTATCAGCCCAAACTCTGCCCCAATCTACTTGATGGTGTAATCAATCTCTTAAACAAGTGAGTTATCAGAGAAAATGTGGGATAGAGCTTTGAGTGCACTCGAAGGATCAGAGCAAACTATTACTGATTGATCTGTTGATGACTGAACTAGTTGGACTGCTATTAAAATTGCTTTGAGTTCAGTTGTGAACATGCCACAAACACCATCTAGCTTTTATTTCAGTACTCTACCGCCGTATAGAACTGAGTCGGTCATTATTAGTAGTTACGAAGTTCAGCAAGGAATGTTTGTGTTATTTCCTTGTAGATGACATCTTTTATTATTGGAAATTTTGAGCATTTTTCAATTCATATCAGTATGGACAATGTCCATGGTGGCAATTTTGTTCTTTGGTTCATTTGATGTTCGTTCTTAGAAAAGTGAACAGAATTATGAGAGAGCCTGGTAAAGTACTAACATCGAATTTCAATAATTCTTATTTAATTTTTTTTAAAGAAATTTAAGTGTCATTCAAAACATACATACAATAAATAAGTTATGTTCAAATTATTTTTAATTATAACTTTTCAAGGAAGGATTTCAATTCATTCAATTTATAAAATACACATGGAACCAAAGTACAAATCTTCCTACCAAAGGTCCGGTTTAGATGGTTTTAGTTTAGCTATGGATTGAGACCAAGATTCTTTCAGCTGTAATAAAAGTAGCATATTGTATAAATGATAAATTGTTCTACTCAATTTTAACAAGCAATTTAGTTTGTTTTTAAATTTTACTATTAATAATAGTAAAATTATTAATTTTATTTTTTATATTTTACGCTGGGGGCAGCGGTACCAGCGTTGCAACGCGCCAGTCTACCAACCCAAAGATTGTTAGATCGAGTCCTGGTCCCACCAGGAATTTTTTCAAGCATAAAATAATACACAACCTCCCCCGGGCATTTGTGAGGCCCATTGGTCAATGGGTCGCACTCACAAAACATAGGCGTGGGAGTGACGAACCCACCCTACGAAAAAACCACGTCAAGCATCGCGCGTGGTCTGTCGCCCTTTTAAAATTTCCTTATCCTTTAATGAGTGGCCATAATCCTCCAGAAGCTGTATTGCTTTTGGGCCATTTGTAAAATCAATATTTTTATTGTTTTTTAACTAGAAAATTTTGTTTTTAAACTACTTAGAGTACGATACTTTTAAACCTAGCCTTACTGCATGTCTGTGACACAAGGGGCACCATTAATAATTACAACTATATAGCCATTGTCGTTTTTATTATAGAGACATGCGATTATTTCTTTCAGTCATTACTGATCTGCAGCACATAGCTAAATGCAGTTAATTTTTCAGTGCAAGTTTTCCAGGATGGTGTTTATCTCAATGTTAACATTGGAAAAGCCAATCCACTTTTTTTCAGTCACACGCAATGCTATATCCAACCATTCAATATCACGCCATTAGGTAGATACAAGTTACTCAGATATGGTTTTTAATGTCGCCAGTGATAATTCTTCGCTACCTACATTTCGATTTTAAATCATCTCCTTTATTGAAGCATCTATACTATATTTAGTGAAACGTTCTACAAGATTCAACGTTTTGAGTGAGAGTTTATAATATAAAGTAAAAATCATCGGAGGTGCATTGTTGTTCTTGTGCTGGGCGAGTTGGATGACAGGCAAGAAGTGGAATCGAGGGGAAGAGGGTGGTTCAGTGTCGGTCAAGACCCAAAGGGATTTTGATAACAATCCATTCCTTTGACGTCCACTCAATGGTGGCCCTATTGATCAGCTCCTTGGCTGCTAGATCAATACTGATCCTTAACAATACTCATCAGCGATAGCTTTACAGGCTACGTAAATTAACGTATTTGAACCCAGAGTTCTGAGGTATTAAATTTGGACCTGTTCAAAAGCATACGAATTAATTTATTTTTTATTGTAACTATTCTATAATCAAGCTCTTTATTCAAGTATGACAAAACTATTTCTTTGATTTTATCGATTCCTATGCATCCATCGTACGTAGAAATAATGAGCAATTCTAAAAATAAATTGTACAAATTAGGTATAATGTGTTCTGTCCAAACATGCGCAAGTGTCACCAAATTCACTTCTTCGAGTTGGAACTCCAATTTTATTTTGAAGCCTACGTTAAATTTCATAAAGACATATCTTCCAATTTTAAATGATGCACCAAACATGACCAAAGATATAGTGACATATAGTTCAGCTGTGAAGCATGGTTTTCAAGTATTTTCAATGTTGAATCATTTTTTTTTTTCGGCCAAGACTCCAATTGGAGTCCTATACTGCCTAACCATGGTTGGGGGTCAAAGTTCTTCATTTTGTGGGACCGCCACTCAATGAAAAAAGTCAACGTCCCAGGCCGGGTTCGAACCGGAACCGCCAATAGACATCATATTGGTAAGACTGTGTCTTAACCACTTAGCTATGGGCGGCCCTATTGAATCACTTAGTGATATTACAATTTTAAGAAGAACACATCCATCGATTATTTCAAAATTATATTATAACAATAAGAAATGGATTACTTTGATTATTTCCATACGATAGTGTTTTCTTGATAAACATATGTTTTTATAATGTTTATTAATTTATTTTTTCACACCTAACTCTATTTTTGGTTGTTAAATTAGCATCGGATCATAAGACACCTTCTGTGAACTTAATTTACCATTATTTTTATTTTTACAAGTAGTCTCTTCCCGAAAAAAAAAATGATTTAATAAATAAATAATTCAAACTCTATCCATTATAGTCTCAAAACTTTTTATTTCTCTTATACATCCAACGTTTCGGCCAACCCGGCTATCTTCAGGGACAATCCACTACAAAACAGTTTCTATTACATGTATGATTCTACAAACAATTTAAAATACCTAACATTATTATTTATAATTTATCTTACCTCAATTACAATACTATCAAATACTGCAATTACATTAAAGACTATCTGAAGATATAAAGAAATCATTTAAGGATTACGATGTTGATGAGTACTCCCTAAGTCATAGACCCAATAATAAAATAAAAAACTATTATAGTATATTAAAGGACAAAATTGATACAAGAAATCAATCGGGATTAATATATAAAATTCCCTGTCTAAATTTTCCAGCTATA